>NW_019384323.1:1264804-1273803 GCF_000671375.1 Centruroides sculpturatus
TTTAAACAATAGGTAGTCTGTTAGCGTTGGTCAGTAGTAGTCCAAATTCAATACGAACGTTTGTTTCTTGAAAATTTGATCACGATTTAAATACAGTATTTACTTTTAATATTACCGATATGTCATCGAAAAGAAAACGTGTTGTATTATCATTAAAAGACAAATTAAAGTAGTTGTTTCGATTATCCGGATTTTTCCTTATCCGGATTATCTTCATCCCCAATTAGTCCGGATAATCGAGGTTCTACTGTATTTTATAACATGTCATTGAACAAGTCTTGTTAACAATATTTTGTAGTTTAAATTGGTGTTTAGTAAATATTAAAATAGCGTTTAAAAAGCTCTGATTTAAATTATAAATTTAAAAATAAAATAGTTTAGTACACTCTTTCTTTAATTTAATTTTATTTGTACTGATTTATATTATTTGAACTTCTCTTTTAAGAAAGGAGCACCTGTTATATTGAACGAGTATTGTTAACTGCAAGAAAATAACATTAGTAAAATCCTAAATAAACCAATAATTTAATTAGTATCTTTAATTGTATCTACAAATTAAGTTTCGTTCTTGGAAAAGATAGAAAGAAATAAATAGTTAATCGAAACTTCCCAATTACCAAATAATATTTAATATTTGATATTTAATTTTATTAATTACATAATAACTTTGTTATTATATACGTTAATTTTATTATTTAATTAATATTAATTCCATCAAATTATTTTAATTAGAATGCATTTGAAGCACTGTTTTTAATTTCGAAAAACTTAAAACGTAATTATTTATACTCTTATTTTTTATAACTGTGTTGAATATTAAATTGATTTAATGATTTAAATAACAAAAATTCGCATTTAATTTATTTTAAATCAGAACTTTTACGCAAAATAAACTTACATTTTATACGTGTTTTGCTTGTCGACTCCTTACCAAAATTAGATTTAATTCCCCAATCTCTTTCTGCGCTGATACAAAATAAATATGCCACAGAATAAATTACAAATAATGAAATTAAAAATTTAAATAAAAATCAATATTTTTTAAACATATTTTAAATTTTATTTTACTAAATTCAAAAAATATATTGACTATTATTATATATTATTTTTATTGTATTCTTAAATATAATAGAAATAACTTTGTCCAGATCCCCAAATGGCCTCTAATAAATTATGACTCCTCAGATAAATTGAAATAAAATATTATTTTAGTTTGTTTTTATTCCACTAGATAGGAGTTAAAATTATTAATTGTGGATATCAACAAGAAGCAGTATCATATATTTTTGATATATGACACTATTGATGATACCACTTACAAGATACTCATTTTTCAGAGTGAACATTCCAATGTAAATGATCTTATACATGTAATATATTTTGAAAATATATAATAAAGTCTTTGCAAAATAACCATAATCCTCTAAAATATTGATTGTTACTTGGTTATGATAATATAAAATAGCAAATTGTTTTAAAATGAACTGTTCGCTTCAGTATTAATATTTCTCATTGTCTTGCTTCAGGCATTGTTTACTAAAACTTTTTAATAAATATTTCTAATAGAAAAATCTTATTTAACTGCAATAAATATGGAAAAGAATGGTTTCCATTAAAATAAATATATAGACTATATATATACTTTTATTATTTAGATAGATATAAAAGAAAAGTCAAAATAATTCGCTACACTTTTAAAATATTTTTTATATCAGATATACATAAAATACTACAAATATGTTGTATAGATAGATGAAATACAAGTTACCTGTGTATCTTTTCGTTTCATTTTTTTAAGATGGAGCAACCTTCAATACAAGAGTAAGTCCCATTGTAAATAACTTCCTCTACATCCTCCTAATTTTTTCTAACAAATTCGTATCGAATCTATGCTGTCTGAATACACTTGTTATATCAAAAGCTACATAAGAATCAATAAAAGGAAGAAGCTCTCATTCAGCTTTTTTTTTTTTATATTTCCTTCTTTTGCCTTATTTTTTTCTTTATAACTACTTTCTTTGATATTCTTATAAATATAACAGGCCCATAACATAACTATTAATGGAATTATTTAAATTCTGAATATTTTAAATAAAAAATTGTGTATTTTTTAATCTTTTAACTAATTAAAAATTACTATAAATTGATTTTAAGTTTCGTTAATTTTCTATTTCTTGAAAGTTAATAGAAAAGATTAAATAAACTAGATAATAGCAAAATGATACAGATCTCTGTCTAAAGAGCTAAGAAGCATAAAAGAGACACAATCCCTGGAGACTTAAAACAAATTCTTGTCCACAATATCCCCTGTAAACAACACATAATTAATTAATCATACCACTGGTACCAATTCCATCACTAGACACATTATTAATGTTATCTATGAAAAATGACCAAGGTGTAATTAAAGGATATCAATACCAATATAGAACTTCTGAAATGTTTACACTCTGTATAATTATTCAAAATTAGTTAAAAATTNAATTTAAGATTATTTTACATTAACTTTTACTTATAAATATTTTTAATAGCAAAAAAAAATAAGCCTTTTTTTATACAGGAAAAAAATGAAAACTCGTAAAAGTCTTTCGCATCCAACTAAAGATTAACCTTGACTTTGACCTTTCAGTGAATAAACGCCGGAAGAAACCCGAAACTTGTTTTTGACATTTTCTTGTCTCACTTGATGAATTTTTCGGCGTGAAGAACCATCGATCACTCGAAAATTTTAGCGAAATGTTTAAAAATAACCAAAGTAATCCTTTAAATTAATAAACTGTCAGACAAAATATTGAAAAATATATACTCGCATATTTCTTTCAATATTTTATTAAATATAAGGTAATAATCTACAATAACAATAAATATAGTAACCGAAAACAATTTCTAATTTAAATTAATGAATTATTTTTTATAAATAAATAACATTCGATGATATAAAACATTAAGTAATTTATTTAAAGGCGTTCAACACATCATATAAATGAAGCTTCGATCATTCTAAATTAATTTACTTTTTTTGGAGGTTATCACAAAAGTTTTATAATGACAAAAAATGTTTTTGTTAATATATTTTCTACAGAAAGAACATACTTTTCTTTACAGTCAGAGTATCTTTAGAAAGAAATTTATTTTCCTTTAACACAATCTGTGCTTTCTCAGGCCTTGATGTGGAAAATTGTACTTGACACTAAATCCACTTTATCTCTTCAATTTTCCTATTCATAAAAATTTATATCAATTTATATATAATTAAAATAAATTAAAGCTTGTTTATTCTCTTTTTACAATAAAAAATTATCCAAACAATATTAAATTATTTATAACATGTACAAGTTATTAATTATTTAAAACTTATTTTTTGATAGATGCGTTAATTTACCACGGTTATAAATAAATAAATACTGTAATAGATAGCCACGAAATTTTTTACACGCTTCATTAGTATTTTATTTATTATAATTAGAAAGAAAATACCAAAAAAATTATAAATATTAAAGAAAGACAATTTCATTATGAACATAAAGAATAACAACTGTTTTTTTGCTGTTAATAGAATGTGATATATGAATTTTCTACAAGAAAATTTTGTATGGTTGAGTTAACAGTATAATTAAATCGTTAAATTATTTCTTATACTCAATTTTTTCATATAAAGAAGGAAAAATATTTATATATACATATTTTATACTTACAGCCATCTAGTAACTGTTAAACTTAGCATAATTATTAATCTTCTCGCTTAAAAAAATATAGGTTATCATCATCATTACTAGTGTAGCCAAGACAAGATAAAGGAGTTATAATCTACCCTCTAAAAATATAATTTTAATTAAAAATAAAGCTAAATTGGGTGTTTTTTATGTTTTAATTTAAATATAATACAGATACAAATTTTTGTAGCTTTATTTAAGTAAAATATAATAAAATATAATAATACACACGACTAATATAATTTATTTCTATTTGTTAGCCCCTAACTTAATTCTTAGCTTTCCACAGATCGTCATCATCATCACTATATTTGTTGAAAGGAAATTAAAATTAATAAAAACTACAATTTAAAATATATATCATCTAAAGTTTACTGAATAAATATTCTCAAATCTAGATTCATTATTCTGAGTTAATAAAACACATGTATATATGTTATTATATATTAATGGAAAGAGAATCTTCCATTAGTATTCTTTAAGTAACTTCATGATGGACATAGACGATGCTTGACTTTGCTATTAATGTTTTTTAAGATTAAGTCAGTTTCTAACTCGATAATGGACACGGATAATACTTCAGAAGGTTTGTGCAATAAACAAAATTCTTCGGATGACTAGAATACTAGAATCCAAGAAGTAATTTGTGTTGAATGATGATATTTGAAAAATGTCAAGAAAGAAGATGATTTATAGAATTTTTTCGGAAATTAGGAAGTGGAAGCAGTTATTTTTCTGTTATATAAAAATCTGATTATTTTTAGATTTATATTAAAAAAATAATTTATATTTTAATGTATTGTTTGTTTACTTTAAAAAAAAAAGAAGATTATTCGTTATTCTACAGTAATCATTAATTATAATTTACAATATAAATGAGTAGCATAATAAAATATTAATGTTTTTAAATGTTATAAATTAAATTTCATAAAACTATAAAAATTGTTGATACATTTTATAATTCACCAATTCATTTGCTACAATTTTTCTTTTTAATCCTGAATAGCATAGAAAATTTGTTTTATATATTAAAACATTACTAAAATTGATATTTTGTTATACATTTTATAGCTTTTTTTAAAGTTAAAAATATATTAACTTCGAAATCTAATAACCTCTGACATTTACATGACAGGTGTAAGCAGAAAATTATATACGGGAAAGATAGGTTCATTCCGTTTTCCTGTTAGCTTATCCTGTCTGATTATATAAATTGAGGACGAAAATTGCTGATTTTGAATTAAAGAAAAAAAAATGAAATCATCGACCATTCTGTATTTAGTTTTGATACTAAACATTCTTCTCGTATCTGCAAAACGTAACGATTTTTAAGTTTGTTCGTGGTTTTGTACGTTTTTAAACTTTATTAATGGTTTTATTTAAAATCAATTTAGATCATGGAAGGATTAATTGTAGGCTTGCACCCAAAAAAGGTTCATGCAACGACAGAATAATGAAATGGTATTACAATTCTAAGAATAAGACATGCGAGGCTTTCATCTATTCGGGATGCGATGGAAATACCAACAATTTCAGAAATAAGCACAATTGCTTGAAATACTGCGTTAGAAAAAGACACGGATGTGAGTAGAGATAATTATTATTAAAGTTTTAATTAAGCATTAAATCATAATCTTGATAAGAATATTTGCAATTTATTATTTGTAGTTTTTGGATGGATTTAATTAAAGATGAATTTTGGAACGTCGAAAGAAAATATGGAAAATGTTTTCCAGAACATTAATAAATTCTAATTTCTGAAATGTAATATGTTGAAACGAAATAAATTTTTCTTTAAACGATAATTAGTTGGTGTATTTGATCTTTCGTAATCGACGTAATTTTCTTTGGGTAAGTATTTAATTACCATCGAATACATTGAAGAGGAGAGAGAATAAAATAAAGAATAAGAAAAATAAAAATAAGAACGTAATTAAAATGTTATCATAACGGGAATTAAGTTTAATTGGTTTACATTCGGAGAGCAATAACTTTATAGCAAACTTATTAAATGCGTTTGATGGAGAACGGATAGGATCAAACGTTACACACAAAGATGGCTGTAAATTTGAAAGTCTACATTATTAAAATACATGGATTGTGGTAATGACGTCATCGATCACGTGTCGAGAGCGACGATATTGGAGTCATCCATCACAAAGGACACATCCAGTTTCCTTAATACTAGGTGTCCGGGCTGACTGAGCAATATATTTCTGGCAATCGACAGTTTAAGTGCCGCTGTTATCTAAGTACATGACAGAGGGTGTCATTATGTCCCAATAACTACCGGAGTCATCTTTGTATCTGAGACTACTCAACACCACACGTTGTCCCATTGCTAAGAAAATGTTTTTGCACTCGGAAGGACGACACAATCAATGAGTACTCCACTATCGAAGTCCCTTCTTTTAAACAATTTTTATCTGCATTTTGACAGATTTTTCTTTTGTTTATCGTTTCAATTTTATTTTATTTTTTCTTTAACTTTTTCCTCTTATTTTTCTTTTTACAAACTTCTTTGCAAATAAATTATGCTGGCGTATAAAATCGATTACTTTGTAAATAAGCTTGCTGATTTTTATGAATTGATTCTTTTGTATATATTTTTTTATAACAAAGAGAATTTTCAATTTTTAAAAAGCTTTAAAAATTGAAAAGAAGCCGGAACGACTTCAAAAATGAAATAAACGATTTATCTAGCTAAGATAATTTGTAATTTATTCACTAGATGGTGCCAGCGGAGTTTGGCATTTAATCCCCTTAAGAAGGTTTTTTCAAGAAGGGATTATTTTTTGAAGAAAAGTGACATTTTAAGGAAAGAAACTGTCACAATAAAAGTAAAAGAGAAAAACAGTTCAAGTTATTATTTTTCATTGAATATTTTAATTTTAATTTATGTTTATTTCACATTAAAAATTAAAAATACTAAATATAAAAAAAGCTATTATATTATAATTTAAATAATTAAAAATGTTTTTCAAATAATAAAAATTCATTATTAATTTCAATTAAAAGCCGTTTTTATTGTTAATTAATTAATTTATTTATTTATTTGTATAATATAAAGAAAATAATGTTTAATTTCATTTGAATTATACGAATAAGAACATTAATTATAATTTAGTTTACTACACACATTAAATAAGTTTGCATAATTTTAAGTTACTTGTACTGTACATTAAACAATCCACTAGAAATTTAATTTAGCATTAAAAATATTTTTGTATATAATTTCAGAAAGATATAATTAAACCAATATATAAATTTTAAAATATACAAATGAATTACAACAGCCAGTAATGCATATTAAAACTCAATATATCTACTGCATACTAAAAATTTAATACTATGAATATCAATTAGTTTGCACAATTAGTTTACATAGGCTATATATATTATTATTGAAAACTAAATTAATTTAACATTTTCAGTAATAATTTTAATACATATTCAGATTAAAAAATAAGAATAAAATATATATAAAAATGTTTTTTTCCTAGTTAAAAATTCACTTTTTACTTATTGGAAAGATATAAATAATATCGATATTTTCTGGTTGACTTTCCTTATCGAGATATAAGAAATGAAAGTTTTGTGATGTCATTTACGATAAATGGCTAGTCCAAGTGCTAAAAACATTGTTCTGGATACCTGAAAGGCGATCTTTTCGAATTGAACTTTAATGGTACTTTTATTGTTTTAAACGGCTAAAAGTTGAACTGTTTAAATGATCATTCTCAAATTTATATTGTTCGACTAATGTTTGTTTTACGTGAATTTACAAAACTTTCAATATTTATATCTCATTATCTCTCAGAAGAGAAAACCTTTTTCTACAATTTATAAGCTTATTGATTTTTTTTCGGTGATGAATCAAATTGTTCGGAAGGTCAAGACCACCCTTCTGTATATACAGTACTGTATATACATATAGAGATAGCTAGAAAGAGAACCCGAGGAATAGTATTTTCATAAATATATCTGAATATACTATCTACACTCGAGTAAGTAAACAAAACATGAAAAGTAAACACAAATATATACAGTTAATCGTATTTAATATAAATATACATTGCTATTTGATACGGTTTCATATTTCTATAACTTCATTTTAAGAACGCATACACATAGACTATTTATGTAGAAACATATGTGTGAATTTAAATTTATATTTACATATAAATGTATGGGGAGCATAAATACATAAATAATTAAATTTATTCAATAGAAATATAACTTCAACATATTGCTACGTTAAATATAAATAATAATATTGTTATAAAATAAAATAAAACACAATTTTTAAGACATCTTAATATGATTCTACTAATATTGAGCGTTTTTATGCTATATACATGTGTATCAATTATTTAATATATTTACTGATATTTACAATATCTTAAAATATAATAAAAATAAAATTTTGATATATTCTTATATGTTGCTTCGTATTTTTCAAAATGGAATCAGAAAATATTGCTTTTATCGGTCGTTCTGATTGTTACAGTTATATAACAGACTGCAACTTATAAAGCCAGTTTCAAGTGGTGGCTATATCAGAATTTTCGATTGAATATGAGAAAAATATATGTACGAGTATATATTTAGTTTTTAGCGAAAATTCAATTAGATATATAAAAATCTAATTAATTTATGAGTTTAAATTCATTATTAAAAGCGTAAACAGAAAAAAGACAAATATCTTAATTAAATTAGTCAGTTTAAAAGTTACATATATATATGAGTTAAATATATTTAACTTATAAATATGTAAAGAGAAAGGTGTTGAAGGTAATCAGATGCTGTCTATCTATCAAGCACTATACATATTGTAGATAGCATATATCCTAAGGGCTACACATGCTGTTGCCTGTTACATGTCATAGAATTAGATATTGGTTCCTAATTAGATATAAATGATTTATGAGTCCATTATTAATATAGACTTCGTGCAAGATATATATATATTTACATCAATCATTCGACACATCTTGAAGCAATAATATTATGATAAATGAGAGCTTCTGTGGGCTTTAGTAAAATTAGATGATGCTTTAATAATAATCAAGCTAATAATTTTACCTATAAATTGTAATTTTGATTGACAAATTAAATTTTTCATTTTTTAAGGAAAAATATTATTAAACTAATTTCACGAATGATATTTGTTTTGAAGAATTTAATTAATAATTTAAATTTTATTATGTTTAACAAAAGCATTTTTATTTGTCTAGCTTTAAAATATAATAATATTTTTTAAGAAAAAAAACAAATTATTTTTAT
>NW_019384323.1:1277196-1285431 GCF_000671375.1 Centruroides sculpturatus
CGTTCCGTAAGCTATTTACTTCGATGTTGGCTAGAAGATTTAACGAATGGCTAGACCATGAGAATTTGAGGAATCCTACACAATTTGCCTTCATTAGAAAAGGCGGAACTCAACTAACATTATTCATATTACTGTCTATAATCCAGATTCAACTCGAAAGGAAAAAACATAAGGTATATGCATTATTTTTGGACCTAGATAAGGCCTACGATTCAATCAGTATAAGAGCATTACAAAATAAAATGTCTCAATTTCGTGCGGATAATGCAATGATAAAATTAACTGGCTTATTATTCGGTCATTATGATGCAATTATTCGACACAATGATGAACAAGGTTATCCCTATCCGATAGATCGAGGGTTGTTACAGGGAGACCCGTGGTCTCCACATTTGTTTAACTTTTTTACTTTTGACATTAATAATTATTTTGATAAAGATGATGATGGATTCATGATAGGTGACACTGTGATTCACTCTGTTTCGTACGCAGACGACATAGTTATTATTGCGCCCACAGCAGTAGCTCTTAACAGGAAAATCCAAGTAATAACCAAATATTTCGAACAATTGAGAATAAAGATTAACCCAAAAAAATCAAATATAATGATTTTTAGAAATGGGGCTAAACTCCCCAGGAGAACTATGTCCTTCTACATTAATAACAATGAAATAAAATTGGTCAATGAAATTAAGTTTCTGGGGATTATCTTGACACCTTTACTGTCCTTTGACAGACATACTAGGATGATGATGATTAAAGCTAATAGAATGATTAATGGGGTAATGAAATTGTTTGCTAAGACACATCTAAGAAATATACAAACACAGTTTAACCTATTCAATTCAATTGTATATAATTCAGTGAGCTACGCATCACCATTTTGGTGTATGGCCAACTATCAGAAACTGGAGATTATCCAGAACAAATTTATTCGAAGATTGTTTTGCTTGGAATATAAAATTCCGGGGAGTGCTTTAAGGTTAGAAGTAAGCAGATACAGTCCCACTGCATTATTTATCAAGAGAACTATGATGCTGTTAATGAAGATAAGAGATAGCGGAGATATTTCATTCAATCTGCTACAACAGTTATATAAGTATTCTGTACAGAAGAATTCTAAAAGGAATTGGATAGCTCAAATTTCAAGAGTGATCAATAGTTATGGTTTCTCAATTGCTCCATTTATCTTTTCGCCGAATCTAAGTGAAGATTTGTGTAGTCAGCTAACGCATAGCATTTTAGATATTCTATTATCACATGACATAGAAGACAACCGTTCACGTTTAAAACCAAACTGGTATGGTTCACTATTGAACTATCCAAATATTAATAATTATATTCTATCGAATCTACCTTTTGTTATAAAACGGTTTTTTATTCAAATACGTCTAAATTCAGAAATATTAATGTTAAATAATAAATTCTACTCGTATGCTGATAATTTATGTCCTAGATGTAATATGGAATTTTCAAAGTATCACTTGTTTTGCCAATGTGAAAAGAGCTATGAGTTAAAAAGGAAATTTGATTTGTTAAGTTTAAGTGAGTGCAGATCGGTGGAAGAAATGTACTATATATTCCATAGAGCAACAACTCGATTAATAGTTAATTTATACAACTATGTTAAAACTTTTGTAAATATTTAGAAGGAAAATATTATTGTAATAATACTATGTAATATGTTATATTATTTAAGTTTATGGTTCTCCCATTGTAACAGGCAATTGCCGTATTACAAATAAAGCGTAATTTGGATTGGATTGGATTATATAGAGTACTGTACTTGATTAGATATTTAGTCATATAGACCTTGTTTTATTATATACAGCGATTACAATGTAGATAATATATAATTAAATTTAATCTATGTTAAGCACAAATATTTTTATGAGCATTTTCGATCTTTTAGTACCTTAAATAAATAACCTTGAGGATAAAATACAAAATTCGTTTGAAAAATATTAATTTTATTAAATATAATAAAAGAAGCCATAAACGTTTCTGTTTGCCTTAAATTTACAATATGTTCTGACGTATAGCGACAAGAAAATTGGTTGGTCGCTATATGCGATGATTCTTTATAAAGTTAGGCGGATAAAAAAGTGTTTGTGATCACTTCAGGTTATAATTTGCCTGGAGAATGTTCGTTATATTTAAGAAAAAGTGTTCACAAAAGTTTTGTTTACCAGAATCTACAGAGTATCACCACAAATAGGGCATAGTAAATTTCTTTTTTCCTATTTGTCGGATGCATTACAAAGTTAAGTAAACAAAAAATTTTTGTAAGCACTTTCTATTCTTTATGCAACGGAACTTTCAAGTAATGATTTTGCTAAAAGGGGAAAAAATTTAAGTTATAATAAAAAGATAGTATTTACTAAAGTTTTTGTTTACCTGAATTATGACGACAGATTGCCACCGGTAAATTTTCTCTTTTATTCTTCTTTAAAGATACTTTACAAAGTTGATAAAAAATAGAAAAAGAAAAAATTGTTAGCACTTCTGTCTAACAAATCTTTAGCTTCTTACATATTTGAAGAATGCTCATTATAATTAAAAAGACCGTGTTCACAACCTTCTTTAATTAATTAAATCTATAAAGCATCAACATAAAAAGTATTGAGTAAATTTGATGGACAGTATTCATAATAGCGATTTAAAAACACTCGCAAACAAAACATTTTATGAACATCTTTGTTTATTTTTAAAGTTGATTAAAGAACATTTTAAGATTTTTAAAATTATGATGGAAAATGGAGAGTTGTAAATTATCTTCTTTGTTTTCGGGGTATAAAAATTATAGGCTGTAAAATTATTAGGACTTAGATTGTCTGTGTAAGAGAACTGAATGTTCTAATTTGAGAGAAGAATGATCTTTATATTAGAGACATTATTTACATCACTTTCTATTTATGTAAAATACTACTAGCACTTTACGAAAACAGAAAGTGACAATTGTTATGTTAACAATTAACACTGTTTATAACTGTTAATTATAAGCGGCGATAATTGAATTTAGTTTTTACTACGCTAATATTTCCTTTTTATATGTTAATAAATATTTCTGAGCTTTCTACTTGTAAAAATTAGCTTTTAAATACAATAATATAAATGTCTTTAAATCTGTAAGCAAATGTTTCTAGTTTCTAGCAATTAAGAAGAAAAAAGTGCTATGCAGTTAAGTCATTCTATTCATTCGTTCGCACGCAATATGTTTTAGAATCTAAAAGAGTTGAAATTAATAGAAATATTATTAGAGTTGAAATAATTGTCAACAATTTTTAATTATAGATAGCGATAATTAAGTTTATTTTTTACTACTCTAATATGCTTTTTTTGTATCTTAGTAAATATTTCTGATTTTTCTACTTGTTAAAATTAGCTTTTAATGTTTTTTTTTTTCTTTTTTAATCTATGTGCCACTATAACTTAATTACTAGTTTCTAATGATTAAAAAAGAAAAATACAGCTACTTCGTCCGTTTGTCTGTTCGTTTGTCCACATGATTTTTATAATCTAAAATGAGTTGAAATGTTAAATATTTTTACTGTTTAGAATTGAATTTACTCCTTTTTTTTACTCTAACGTTTCTTTTTGTGTGTTTGTATTAGTTAATATTTCTGATCTTCCTATTTATAAAATTAGCTTTTAAATGTCTTCGTAAATCTCTATGCGATTATCTGTAGTTTTTACTAATTGTAAAAAAGATTCCCAATTTTGTTTGTCTGGCTTTTCATAGTCCACAGGATTTCTTTAGAATCTAAAAGAATGAAAATATAAAGAAATGATTGGAGATAGATTACTTGTACAAGTTTGTATCGAATCTCATTCCTATTTATATATCCAAAATTCGAAAAATATTTCAGCTTTCTCGGAGATTAAAACGAGAAAGACGGAAGAAATTTTGTATTTATTTTGTTTGTCCCTTTCTGTTTGATTTATTTTTCGGAAATTAAAAGAACTAGACTGATGGGATGGACGAATAGTGGAATGAGGAGCAGACAATTCATATCACAGATTTCACTTATAAAAAATTAAAAAAGAAAAAAGGAATTGATTTGATTTGTCACGCAATCCATCTTTTCTACATTTTCAACATAGCAAAAATGCTTAGAAACTTATTTTTATTATATTAAACGGATTCTTACGTTAATTAACCCCCTCTTCAAGTATCCCTTCTAAACAGAGATTAACCTCATACTTTTATGTTAATTTGATGTAATTTTAAAATGAAGAAAAATGTAAAAGATGACATAAAATGTACATAAAAATGTGCACTATTTAAACCAATCGAACAGATTTGAAATGCATATATTAATTATGCAAATAAAAATGTCTTTAGAGACATAACAAATCGACAGATGGCAGTAGGCTATATGAAAAATTTTATAAATTAGTTTCAGATAACTTTAGTAAATTTAATGTTATATATGTTATACTAATGCATATTTTAACTCATTTTCGAATGGAACGATTTCGTTATCATTATGCCTCGTGTTATACTAAGCTTCGTTTTATGTAATAAGTAAAGGATCTTCTTAATGCGAGTGATTATCAGTAAAATGAATCTCTTAATGACTCGGAATGTTCGGAACGTTTAGAAAATTTCATCATTTTTAACCTTTCATCCTTTTACTCAAACTTACCTTAGGTTGGTAACATAAATGACTTTAGGGAAATGCGGTTTTCTTTATGACAGTAATTTCTTTCGGCAAACAAATTTGCAAGAAATTGCCATACACTAAAATTTGCCTCTGGCTTTAAAAAAAAAAAAAAAAATAGAGAGAGAGAGAGAGAAAAAGAAATAATAATAATAAAAAGAAGTTAACAAAATGCAAACGGCTGGGAGCTCCCAATTAAAACGTATAAACCGCACTGTAAGTAATTACTAAGCTACGTTCAAAATAATGAGATTTGATTCAGTCACGGGTTTTCAATCAACCTGACTTAAATTGATTAACAAAACAGATTTCTACGCTTTTTTTTCTTTCTTATATTAACGATTTCGGTTTTTAAACGATACACTTAATAACCATTTTCACGCCATTATCTCGTCTGAATGTCCGTTATTTGCGTGCTTTTTCCATTTTACATTCGACATTCTGACGCCACAAACTGTAGAAAAATTGTTGGATATTCATTCAGACGTTCAGACGCTACATAAAAATAAAAATTCTACTTATTTTTCTAAAATTTATATATATATTAAGAGTAAAATGCATAAGAAAAATAATTGAGAGTGTGAAAGTCATGACTAAGGTTAAGAATTCATCTTAAAGTTTATAAAATTTTAGAAGATAAATTTGAAAATTTGTAGTAAACAAGGAAATTTTCGACGGAAGAAAAATGATTTTGATAAATGATTTTTAGACGTGATTCTTCTTGCCTTTCCTTTAACGTTTTTTCAATGACTGTTTGTTGCCGTTTAAAAGATTATTAATTGTCAGTTTTTGTTTTTATACATTTTAAACAATTTAAAATAAACAATACATGAATAAAAAACATGAAATATATTTATGATTTATAAAGGTTTTCGAAAACATATCATCATNATTTACAATATCTTAAAATATAATAAAAATAAAATTTTGATATATTCTTATATGTTGCTTCGTATTTTTCAAAATGGAATCAGAAAATATTGCTTTTATCGGTCGTTCTGATTGTTACAGTTATATAACAGACTGCAACTTATAAAGCCAGTTTCAAGTGGTGGCTATATCAGAATTTTCGATTGAATATGAGAAAAATATATGTACGAGTATATATTTAGTTTTTAGCGAAAATTCAATTAGATATATAAAAATCTAATTAATTTATGAGTTTAAATTCATTATTAAAAGCGTAAACAGAAAAAAGATAAATATCTTAATTAAATTAGTCAGTTTAAAAGTTACATATATATATGAGTTAAATATATTTAACTTATAAATATGTAAAGAGAAAGGTGTTGAAGGTAATCAGATGCTGTCTATCTATCAAGCACTATACATATTGTAGATAGCATATATCCTAAGGGCTACACATGCTGTTGCCTGTTACATGTCATAGAATTAGATATTGGTTCCTAATTAGATATAAATGATTTATGAGTCCATTATTAATATAGACTTCGTGCAAGATATATATATATTTACATCAATCATTCGACACATCTTGAAGCAATAATATTATGATAAATGAGAGCTTCTGTGGGCTTTAGTAAAATTAGATGATGCTTTAATAATAATCAAGCTAATAATTTTACCTATAAATTGTAATTTTGATTGACAAATTAAATTTTTCATTTTTTAAGGAAAAATATTATTAAACTAATTTCACGAATGATATTTGTTTTGAAGAATTTAATTAATAATTTAAATTTTATTATGTTTAACAAAAGCATTTTTATTTGTCTAGCTTTAAAATATAATAATATTTTTTAAGAAAAAAAACAAATTATTTTTATTATTGATTTATGTAAGAGTAAACTCATTACTGTATTGTTTTTAAACAAATGTAAACATGCAAATATAAATTGAATTAAAAAATAATAATAATAAATTTTTTGCTTATCCCTCGTTTGTATAATTCATTTACAAAATAAAAAATTAAATTTTATTTTCACGCATTTATAAAAATTTATTTTTCAACAAAATACTTTTATAATGTCAAAATGTCATAACATAGATTTTAAAAAATTAATAAAAAGTGTAACGAACGTCTGAGGTTTATATTATTATAAAATTCTCAATAAACAATAATTAAAAACAATAATTTTATCCTTAATCAGATGATTAAGGATAAAATTATTGTTTTTGTACGAATAGTACTTTGATTAAGGATAAAATTAATTACTCTGATTAAGGATAAAATTATTGTTTTTGTACGAATAGTACTTTCTCTTCTTCATTTCCTGAAAGAGATCAACAAACTGAAAGTTACTTAATAATGACCACTTATTGATTTTGTTGTTTGTCTTTGGTAGATGAGGGCTTCCCAACTATACAGGTGGTGGCATCGTTCATTTCCATCTAGAATTATTTCCTTTCTTCTTACTTATGATTTTCTTTTGATACGCATTTTCTTTCATGCAACATCTTTATAATAATTTATATTATATAATTCTTTACAGTCATGGAAATATTTAAGTAGACCCCAGGAATGGAGAATTTTTTTGAGACTGCCTGCCAGATAGTAGGCTTTATTTCTGTCGAAGTTTTAGATTTAGAACCGTATTTTTAAAGGAGTGAAGTAAATATACTTTAATTAGTATAAATTTTTAAAAATTAAATTGAGAATTTTTTATTTATTCAATAAAAAAATAAAGGTACTCTTATGATTTGTTGCGTGCTAGACATTTCTTTCGACCTGCCACTTTGGACAGTGCTATATGTTTGCCATCCCTGAACTAGACTATATAATTTCATAGATATTTTTGTCTAAATTCGCATATACTATAAAATTTACTCGTATATTTTATTTTATCTAGGCATTAATAATTTTTCTTCATATTTATTATATATTTATCAGAGCTGCCACGAGAAACAGAATTTTAGAATTTGAATTCTATCTTGAACCTTGTTGTATTGTATTTTTCCTTGCATTTCTTATTGTGCCTACAATATATATGTTTAAAGTTTCCTTGCATGTCAGATACTGGATTCATATGATAAAATATTTTTGTTGTTATAATAAATTTTTTACATTTATTATATTTGAATTATATCAAAAGAAAAACTCTATATATAGCAACGAAATCTACATCTTCTTAATATTATTCTTTCAAATTTTTCTACATATATTTAGCCTTTTTTTAATAATTACAAACTAATTAAGAATTTTATTAAAGAAATACAATAAAAACACTAAAAAAATTATACATTGTACTATAGCATCTTATCACAAGACAATAACAAGTCAGCCTCTTCTACTCTATTTAATATGATTAAGCATAGGAAAGTCGGATGTTATTGTAAAATTAATATTGTTTACTGTTAAAGTTGTAGTCTACAACATAAAAATAATTCATTTATGTAGTTTCTGTGTAAGTTAAATATAAAACAACAAACATTATTAATTTAAAAATAACAATATTGAATTTTATAGGATCTTGTTTCTCACTCATATTTTTTCTTTTATATAACATTTTAAAATAAAATAAATATATATGTTAATAAATAACTTACTAATTATAAATTTAAAACAATTTAACACTAACTATATGACATATTATTGTATATTTTATAACAT
>NW_019384323.1:1291431-1296597 GCF_000671375.1 Centruroides sculpturatus
TTTAAAAAAAAAAAAAAAAATAGAGAGAGAGAGAGAGAAAAAGAAATAATAATAATAAAAAGAAGTTAACAAAATGCAAACGGCTGGGAGCTCCCAATTAAAACGTATAAACCGCACTGTAAGTAATTACTAAGCTACGTTCAAAATAATGAGATTTGATTCAGTCACGGGTTTTCAATCAACCTGACTTAAATTGATTAACAAAACAGATTTCTACGCTTTTTTTTCTTTCTTATATTAACGATTTCGGTTTTTAAACGATACACTTAATAACCATTTTCACGCCATTATCTCGTCTGAATGTCCGTTATTTGCGTGCTTTTTCCATTTTACATTCGACATTCTGACGCCACAAACTGTAGAAAAATTGTTGGATATTCATTCAGACGTTCAGACGCTACATAAAAATAAAAATTCTACTTATTTTTCTAAAATTTATATATATATTAAGAGTAAAATGCATAAGAAAAATAATTGAGAGTGTGAAAGTCATGACTAAGGTTAAGAATTCATCTTAAAGTTTATAAAATTTTAGAAGATAAATTTGAAAATTTGTAGTAAACAAGGAAATTTTCGACGGAAGAAAAATGATTTTGATAAATGATTTTTAGACGTGATTCTTCTTGCCTTTCCTTTAACGTTTTTTCAATGACTGTTTGTTGCCGTTTAAAAGATTATTAATTGTCAGTTTTTGTTTTTATACATTTTAAACAATTTAAAATAAACAATACATGAATAAAAAACATGAAATATATTTATGATTTATAAAGGTTTTCGAAAACATATCATCATTTTTAAGTAAAAAAATATGTTTATTTATAGTTTAATTCTATTTTTTTTTCTATCTAAATAGCGCAATTTTTTCTAGTTTATAGAATAAAACATGTCGCAGTAAGACATAAAATAACATCTAAACAAGACAATTTCTAGTTTTGAACATCAAAAATCAAAGTAGTTAAAGAAGATTGTCTTGTTTATCTTTTTCTTTTTCTTTTTTTAAAAGAAAAAAGAATTTTAATACTATAATAATTCAAATCTTTTCAATATTTCAAAAAAGATATTGGATTATGTCGTAAAAAAATTTAATTTATGTTTGAAAGTTTCCGAATTTAATAAACTTTTCCATCATAAGGATTAAAATGCTGTTTTCTTTAAAATATAAAAATAATAAAAATACAGAATGAACTTTAATATTTTTAATTACAATTTTAATTTAATCGATAACTAGATGCGAATATTAAATTTGATCAGAATAAAATTTAATTTAATTTAAAATCCAATTTTAATTTTAATTTTTATTAGCAATAATAGTATAAACTTAATTTAATGAAGTTAAGATTTCATTATACGATCTATAGGGACCATTTTAAAAATTAAGTTGATGATAACGATCAAATTAATTTTTTTTCCTTTAAAATTTTTCATTCTATCCTTTCTTCGATAAATAAATATTAAGATAAATTATTGTATAATCCAGTTGAAAGCATTATCGTGATCCCATCGAGTATATTAAATTCTGGTTGTACGATACGTTAAATTCTAAAGGAAATCTTCCTTGTTAGAAACCAATCACATTCGTATAGTTATTTATGAGAAAAAGTCAAACGTGCCTACTGTGCAATGGCTCTGTATATCTCATGAGCTATCTGTAGGCGCGCCTTAGCTTGATCCTTCATTCCAAAGTCGTTGCTAAAGTTAGGAGTTTATAGGACGAGGCTAAATCCAACGGATTTTCTCAAAGTCTGAAGCTATCTGTATTCCACCGAGACTTCACAGAGTTACTTTAGCCAACCTTACAATTTGTCTTCGGGTAGATGAACGACATTCAAACGTCATCTACCCTAGCAGATTTAGTCTTTATAACATAAGATAAATGGACCGTCAAAAAGTATAAATATCATAAAAATTGTTTCACTTCGTACGTAACGTTGATTTGAAATGGCTTATTAATCGAACGAGACATTTTTTCTTGACTTTAATTTATTCATTGGCAATAACAAAGGAACCCTTTCGGGGTGATTTGTAAGGTGTCACGCGTGAGAAGAGAAATAACGTGATGATGCATTCGATAGATGCTATATAAAAGGATTAGAAGACATCAATAGAGGGAGATGAAAATAAGTTGTTTGTTAGATATAATAAATTAAAGTCCGCTAAAATTTAATGGCGCTTCTTCAATAAAGTACAGAATGGGTTTACTCTTTGTTATTTACTCGAAAATCTCGTTATTGTAAAATATTGAAGTTTTACTCGTTAATATTCAAATATCTCGATGAAGTAGTCGGTTATAAAATATCGTTTTCAGCCTGTTTAAATTTATATAAGCTCGTAACAAAGTATTAGACACGAAGAGAACGTGATAATATTTTAAACAGAATACTGCGAATAAATATTCAAAAATGAATATTAATTTTAAACTTGTATTTAGAATAATGTGTACTTTTTCATCTAGTTAAAACGTAAATTATCATTATAATTTTGGATTTAAAAATTAATATCTTGTCATTCTTCGTGATTAGTTTGATAAATCCTGTTTTATAGTTATTAAAATTATCGTGACAATCTAAAGTGCTATAAGTTATAACTCTTATAGTTTACTATTAAGTTAATATTAAAAGATGTAAAATTAGTGTAAAAACAGTAGACTTATAAAAGAATTATAGTTTAAATATATTATAAAAATTCAGTACAGCATTAGCTTTGGTTTTTAAAAACAAATCTAATGTACAGTATAGTACTTCAACATCTTTGTCTAATGTTAATGAATTAAAGTGAAACAGTTTACTACAAAATAATTAGCTTTCTATAACTTATATTATATTAAACTTTGTTTAAATTAATCATTAAATTGTATTCTGATTATAAATAAGAAGCATTGTATATATATATATATATATATATCTAAGCTATATGATAGAAGTTATAGCCACTACACCCTTTTAAAGTTTTCTTGTTATAGTGTTTTAATTAGTTGTTCAAGTTGCCTGAAATTTTATTTTACTAAAATAATTGCTCTTTAATTTTATGTAAAAATTTAGAAAATAAAGAATCCCAAGTGATAAAAAAATCCTTTTAAATAATTATCATTCTTCAATAAAACTACTGTCGAATACTATATATAGCATCGATCTCTATTAACAACGTTTTTCTTTTCCTTTTACAAATACAACAGACAATTATAAATACCGAAAAAGTTAATAAACAATGTTTTTAATCCTTTTCCATTTGTTCGTATATTTAAGATTCTGAATGCATTTGTACAACAGAAATTCTGTTTCTACATTAATCATAAATGAAGGATAAAAGAAATAAATTGAACTACCGCGAGCTTAAGATTCTATCGATTTTTGTAGACTTAAGCTTACAATAAGAGTCTTCACCTCTGACATTTCTAAAAATGAAATATGTAATAACGGATTTGTCATAGTTTGTAATTTTTTTCTTTTTCTTTTTTTTTGTCATGAACAATTCCATTGAAACGTTTCTTTAGTGTTTATCGTTGTTTATCGGAAATTGTTTACACATAACAGCCATTCATATCTTTTCTTGTTATATTTTAAGAACTATAAATTTTCGAAAAATAAAAATTTGTAACGTGCGTAAATAATTTATAATGTTATATACAGATTCTAAATAAAATTCGGTTGACAACTAAAACGAGATAAATTCATTTTATTGACTTTCTCAAACAGATTAATACTGCCATAAAATTGAGAGAAAAAAAATTGTCGTCGAAGAGAGGTAATTTCGAAGATTGAACATTTAATAAAAATTCAGAAAATTACATAAGCTTTTGAAGGATTTTATTTTAACTTTCAAAAATCCTTAAATCTACTCGAATGTATAGTTGATTGGCCGTGTTCACAGTCAACCACAATTGACAAACTGGATGATTCAGACAAGCGAATCGAGCCCACCACGACCAGATAGAGTCTCTATACGTCATGGGACGTAATAAATTGTGGGGGGACGCACGAAGGGAAACAAAATCCAATAAGTTGGCGGTGGTGTCGATTTGGGAGGTAATTTATAGCTTGTTTACTCACGAAGGAATTTCGCTCCAAGAGGAAAAAACCTTCAGCAATCAACGCTGTTCACTAAATGGTGACTGCGACTGCAAGTTATTGGAACCTGTCACTGTCGGTGTGTTTCTTGTCGTGTTTTTAGGTTATCAAGATGTTTTATCCACCAATTGGTCCTCCAAGTTGTTATGGTTATTAACAGAAAAAAGTAAATTAATTACTGGAAGAATATATATACTGTATATATAAAAACACTCCAGTAAATCTAGACAGAATCGAGACTTTTTCCCAATCAAAATTGTTTTAAGATCAATAAAAAAAAATTAATTTTAAGTTGATGAAAATTCATTCTGGAAAGATATTTGTTAATAATATTAAATAATGAATTCATGAATGAATAAATTAATTAATAAAAAGGTAAGTGAATTATGTGAAACGAATGTTGATTATCTCAGCAACTTTATTCTTTGCTAAAGTTGCTGATACAACAAATAAGATAAGAAATTCTGTTATTCAGATGCTAATTAAATATATAATAATAATATATAAGAATTTATAAAGAGGATACGTTTTCAGCCATAAAAGAATTATTTATATTTATTATTCTTTTTCGATATAAATATTTTAATTAAAAAACAAAAGTTGTTTTGATCTATCTTGAACATAATTTAATTTATATATTTTTAAAGGAGTTTTATATCATGATAAATGTTTCAACATAAACAAAATACTTAACAAATCAGTTTATATTCAATAAATAAATGAATAAATGAGCTGAGTTTCATATCAAAATTACAAGAAAGAAAAATAAAATAAACGGAAAAATATTTTGAATCTTCTCCTTAGCATAATTTAAATAAAACACTAATTTTCTGCTCAAATTATAATAATTATAATTAAAAAATAATGTGTCTAATTATTTGGTTTCCTGCTTCTATACTGATTAAAATTACAAACAAAAAATAGAGCAAGATATAAAACACATTTGACATTTTCTACATGACGTAATTCTAAAATATCTTTAACATTTTTAAATAAATTAATTTAAATAATTAACTTTTTAATTTTATAAAGAAAATAATTATCTTTAGAATGGAAGAATAAACATAAATTAAAGTTTTTTTTTTCTTAAAATCTAAAATAA
>NW_019384323.1:1297506-1299114 GCF_000671375.1 Centruroides sculpturatus
AAATATTATGATTACAAATTATATATGTCTATACACACGCCCAATTTGATGATTATCAACAAAATATATATATATATATATATATAAAGTGGACTGATATCGATGTAATCCACTCTGACAACTCGTGTAAGACCCCATATCAGTTTATGACCTAAATTTTTCTAAAGTGACGCAAGCAAAATACTGTTTTATCATTCGATTCTATTCGACGCGAAATGGCTAGCAGAACAGTTAAAGTACGCCTGGCTGGTTATCGAACCTGCTGTAGTAACGTGTGATAAAAAAAAAAAGAAGAGAGAAGACCTAGAGATTCGGAAGTGGGCTGTTTGCTCGCTTCGATAGACTTGCCTTGTGTTGTTCGCGGTTCAGTAAAAGATTCGTCGTCAATAACATGTCGGCAGCCGCAATCACAGTTTCTAACGGACCCTTTACTGCCTCAAGTTTTTTTTTTTTTTTTAACAGTCACTCGGTGTAGCAAATGACAGGGATGTTAGCTTGCCTACCTCAGACATCACTGCTCAACTTTTGTTTACTATGAGATCCTCCTCCGGTTGATCAGTCAGAAGAAAAAAGCAAAACAGAAAAAATTACTTTTATAAGCTTGTGAAGTTTGTTTCTTTGTCATTCACTCGGAAAATGACAAAAAAAAGTGAAATAAAAAAGAATGTTCTTTTCCAGTTTTGTCCTTCTATCTGTAACCATAGAAAGTTAAGTTTTAATAATATTTATATATTAAAACTTTCTATGGTTTTCTTTCTATGAAAATGCGGAAATTTATGAAAATAATAATAATAATAATTTATATAAAAAATATTATGCTTACGTTACAATGCTTAGAGAGAATAAATTTATAAAAAGCATCAAGTTTCAAACAACAGCAACCTTATACAGTAATATAAATATACTCATGTTGATATAGATAACAATATTAGTAAACTATACACATGTATAATGTTAGATAATAAAAATGATGTATACTGATATTAATATATATTTTACTAATATCTTATAATATTTTACAAATTATAATCTACGAACATAGTTCCGAATGTTCAACCAATATACATATAGGCTTATAAAATTAATGCCATTACATTGAAGATAAATTTGAACTTTTTTTCCTTGTTGAACAATTATGTAAACCTTGCCTGAAATATTTCCTGCCTCTATAAATATTTGAATGAGTTGCTTCTTAAAAATTTTATGCTTTCACGGTTAAGGTCATAAATACATTATTCAGCGTAATAAATTCATGACCATTTTGACATGTAATATATAACAAAAGGAAGAATGTCCGGGCCACAGTAATAATAATAACAACAACGAATTTCAGTGTAACCTAAAATATGAAATAATTCTTTTTTATCGCGTGTTTTCTAATAAAAATCTCATTTAAAAAATCATAATAAATTCATTGAAAAAATATAAATGAGTAATATACACAGGCCTATACATATACATAATAAATTTATTAAAACTTACAAATAACAAACATTTATTCAATTTATTTACTTATTGATAATAGATTAAAAATAATTTTTTTTAATATAAAATTATTTTTTCTAAATTTTTTTCTTTTTTCTAAATAAATAATTTTAAATGTTAATT
>NW_019384323.1:1299556-1315047 GCF_000671375.1 Centruroides sculpturatus
GGGGAAAAAACGAAAATGTCTTCGGTAACATTTAATTTATATTATTCTGTAAAAGAAATTCGGATGTTCTCGGGTCTTCCACTTATCACGGGTCATCAGAGTTCTGCCCTTTTAAACGTCAATAAAAACAATAATGATAAAAATATTTATATTTTAAAAGTAGATCGGTATATTAAGACAAAAACATTTTATTGTATCCAAATGGCCTTATTTTCGTTACCAATGGCTAAACAGTCTAGGTCAGATTGCATACTGCGTTACTTAACCTTGACCTATCTCAGTTTGGTAAAGCAGGAAAGAATAGGCCCTACTATATAAGATATCATAACCTATATACAGTAAGTGGCGGCATGCTTTGCGAAATACTCTACACGCTTACGTCAATTCCGCTCGTAACGTAGTCATCACGAAATTTATTTCGAATGGCAAACAGAATTTTCACGTTATTCATTTTCGGAATTGATGGTTTATCAATCGGCGTTGTACGGAAAATATCTCGGTAATATATTTAGGAACTGCCATTTTTTTAATGTTATAACAATAATTTCATATTTAAAAATGCGATTATAAATAAACGCATTAATAATAAAGTTTTACAGAAATCTGGCATGAATACAAAATGAAGAGAGAAACATTAAGTAAGCACGTGTTGTATTTAGAAATGTTATTTGTGAAAGTAGTACATTATACAGAATGAGTTGCCAACTGCTCACTCGCTCGTGCGCAGTCTACAGGACGTTACCCGAAATTTTGCTATAGCGGAAAACAAATTACAGTAATTACTATCAAAGTCCGTGACCTATAAAATAGCATTTTATTCAAAGTAACAAAATTCCAAGGCCTACGTTATACTTAGTTAGCATAATTAATCAAGTCTAAGTACTATCACACAAATATTTCATTTAAACAATAAGAAAAAAAAATTACTACTAATTTCTTAATTATAAATACAATAAGTAAATAAATTATGAAATTTAATAGAAAGCACAAGCACGTACAGTACATATATTAAAATATACATAATTATTACACATTTTCTCAGTCCTTTTTGGAAATTCTGTAATTAGCTAGGCAGTTTTCCTTTCAATTATTCGAGATTATCAATTTTTGAAAACTTATGTAAGAATTGAATACAAGAAAGAAAGAAAAGTTTTTTTAGAGCCATAAAACTGTGAATTTTAAAATGATGCAATAATGTAGCCTTGATACAGAATAAACAATCTTTGGAAAGATAAAAATGCAATAATATACGAATGCTGATAAAAGATATAAACTAACTTTTTTCTGCCATTTGAATATTTGATGGCAAGTTATCAACTTGATATGAAAAAGCAGGACAAGATTAATAACAAAGCTATAATATATTGGCAAACAATACCAACAAAAATAATTTTAAAGTTGTATCTTATGAAATAAATATACTTTGTTTTTTTTAAATTATTTGTTAATAGAGATATCAAATGAAATTATTACCGCTTGCTTTATCAAATTCAACTTCGGATTTGATGGCACATTTTCGGTTTTTATCGCTAAATCTTTGGATTTGTTAGATATAAAACAATATATAAACTAAAAATAAAACTGGCGAAAAATACACTCGATAACATCATTCATTACATTACTTGTTTCTTACAGCTGCTGATGGCTGTCGTGATAAAATGAGTGATAAATAAATGATGCAGGGTCGGATTAGAATTTCTTTAGGATCAAGATACATGAAAAATTGATAGATAGACCTTGACTAAGCTTATAAATTTCTTATTCTCCTTAACTACAAAAAAAGCAATCTTTGATACCATTTTTTCCTATTGGTAACTTTTACAGATTAAATATATTACTCAACAATTTTATATACAATAACTTAAGACAAATATTAGAACTAAAAGAATATTAAATTTATACCCATTCAATTTGATAATCAGATTCCAGAAGATCTAAAATTATCAGTTTCAATATTTAAAATTATCAAATATAAAAATTCTCTAAAATTTGTCAAAAAGTAAATGTTAATTACACTGTGTTTAATTTATCTTTTGGGATAGAAACAGCAATCTTACTAGTAAGAAAATTTTACACCATGTTAGCTAGGCAAGTTTTCCTTTAAATTTTAGATAAAATATTTAAATTATTATTTATAATTATCAATGCATCATTTTCCAATTTAGAAATACAATCAAAAAAACTAAATTACTCTGGTTGAAAAAGATTTTAAAATACATAGACTTAAAATAAGTATTGATCATTTCTGAAAAATGTTTAAACAAAAAAAGTTTAAAATTTTTTCAATATATACTTTTTTCTTATTGCATCAAAGCCAAATATTTTTTAAAAACTCTGTTATGTTCAAATTCAATCCAAATACTGCACCAGGCTGTATCTCACATGAGTTACTTATCAATAAATGTAATTGTACTGGATTTACAGACAATCAGTATTAGTTGGTTTGGATGCTGTGTACTGTCAACCTCCTTCAAAAGGAGGCAAATCTTATTTCAGCTCCTATGAAAAAAATCCAGAAATGAGTTGCTTAACTTTCCCAACAACATTTGGTGACACCATCTGTTATCATATTTTATTAAAAAACTTTTTTATTTTTTTAACTATTATAAAATAGCAAAAAGCTTAATTTTGAGAGTAGGGATGGGTTTAAAAAACAATGCAAATGCTAATACGAGTGAAATTGTCATTATGTCCGATCCTACTCGAGAAACACACGACCCCTTTATCTCTCCCTAGACCCTTAATTATCAAAATTTAATAGCATTAATCCCCTAATAAATGAACTTCTCTGGAAAATTTCAGAAATTTTCGACAAAAAGCACAGGAGTTATTAAGCTTCAAATAGGGTGAACAAAATCGTGCCATACACACACACACGCACACACAAATGTTCATACATACAAAAATTACCCCCTCTTTTTTCTCGACGTTTCAAGGATCCTTGAGTCTAAAAATGTAAAAATCTTGGGAGATCATTTTTTGACTTATCGCCATACTTTTTCTCTGTTATATATAACAGCTGGGAAAATAATAGTGATTTCTCATATTTAATATTATTCAAAACAATAACAATAATAAAATAAATAGATGTAATGCTTTACTGAGTAGTTTAAGAAAATTTTGGGAAAAATCTTGAGGTATCAAATTTCATTCGAAATTCTAAATTCTACCTGTCAGATAATTTACCAAATTGTGTTTATCATGTCAAAGAAATTAGAGTTAGTCAAGTCAATTTTTATTTTATGAAGTTTTTAGAATGAAATCTATCGCATTTTGTCAAATTTGTTTTTAAAATAATTTTTACACTGAAATTATTAAAATAATGAAAATTGTAATATTAAGTTTATGAAAGTGTAACTAATTAAAATAATAATAATAATAATAATAATAATAATAAATGTAATTTTTAATATTAGTTTTACATTATAAATGTTATTTACAGAGTTTTTAATATAACATTTAATACATTTAAAATATGAATTAAGAAATAATTTAAAGTAATAGAAATTTATTTGAATTTCTCTTTATTACATCGCGTTATATCGCAATGCCAGATTGCGATGTGGCCTGATGAGGCTATTATCATTATTACGTGTCTATTTAGCAAATGACTTTATAATAATCTAGAGAATTTAAATATAGATGCTTGACTATCTCAATTTTTACTATAGATAATATTTTCTATTAGAAATAAATGAAAGAACGAGCGGCATCCAGAAAAAGCAAAATCTCCTTTTATGCACATTTTAATTTTAAAAAGCTTAATTTTTAGTAATTAATAAATTCAAACTTTTATTCATTTCGGTAATATTTTTTTTTTTTTTTTTGAACATTTAAACAGTTTCTTTTTTGCATATTTTTGAAGAATTTTCATTGACTCTGGATAACTTTACTCAAATTTCTATTGATTTTGAATGCATTTTTTATGCTAATTTTAACTGAATTCATTAATGTTTTTATCAAATTTTTTAAATTTAACCGTAAAAATTTGATTAAAAAATTAATGAATTCAGATTTATAAACTGCATTTTATTCATATACAACTTACATATATATTTATACAAATTTTGAAAGAATTTTCGGCGAATTTTAGAAAAATTAACCGAATGAGATAAGCTTTTATTAATTTAAGACATATCCTATAAAACAATCATCAAAACAAATTATTAAAAATGATTGCATTAAAATCTTTAGCAGATAAGTCACTAAGTTTCTATTAATTACGAACAGAAAGTTAAGCAATTCTATATCATGCAATTAATTTTATTATCACGAAATTAAATTAATCTGGCGCTTATTCGATATAATTATCGAAGTAAGCAGAGTCTAATCTGCTAATAATAAATAATATAACCTTTAGTCCGTTTATATCTCTAGTTTACATAACGTAACACCGACGTTAAGTTGTAGACAAGTAAACTTAGAACCTGTCAAATTTGACACCATTTATAAAGAGTAACTCTTTCATTCAAACTACGTTCTTAATAATTAGCGTAATTTGACAGTTTCAAAGTTGTAATTGTTATACTTAGAAGGGAAGAATGCGTATTGAAGATGTATTAAATTAATTAATGCCAGGAGGTTTAATTATTGTTCAAATAAAAGTCTGAAAGCTTCGTACGTGAGACTTAAGCTGAACGTTATTTCTTATTGCAGAATCAATTATGTTTTACTATCCCTACAGGCTCAACATATACTTCAGTTTGACTTTTCTTCTAGTCTTTTATGGCGTTAGTTTCGAGAATTAATTGTCTCAGTGGAAATGGAATCCTTCGACGAAATCTTTAAATAAAAAAACTCACGAATGGGAGATTGTAAAAAGCTAAGAAGAGGGGAGGAAGAGAGGAAAAGTTTTACATAAATAAAAGAGTAAAAAAAAGAGAATACATGGTATGATACGTCGTCTAGCAGTAAAGTTTAATTATATGCCTGTTTTAGTTAACAATTATATTCCAGAACAGTAATCTACCAAACTGTTCAAATTGTAAAAGTTAGTTTTTACTACCGCTTTAAAAACAAGCAATCTAGATAAAATAGCAAACTCTGTACAGAGTTAGACACATGCAAGGCTTAGTGCAAAGAACCGAAGGAATTAACTTGTTGGAAGACAGCTATGAAGAAATTCCAGAGGAGTAATCAATAAATGACTTCAGAAACTGTGTTCAAAATTTGCAGTAAAATCCAACGTCTACTTTTATAGTTATTCATCTAAAAGTAAGGATAAAAAAGCAGCAAACTTTGTTGAAGTTACTGAAGAGAAAAAGAAAGAATCGAAAGTGGAAAAAATTGTTCTCTTTTATACTGTGTAAAAAATGATAACCTATCCATTGATAGCTGATATTAGGTACTAGTTAATTTGTTTTCTGGAGACTTTTAAGTGCTTTGAGGTATCGACGAAATCCCGTCTTCTGCTTTTGACATTGATCGAAGACTAGAATAATAGATTTTCGTACATTTAACATTGATTGATAGACCAATTTCAGTATAAAACCTCTGATTTATCAGATTATAAAATCTTCCAAATGCGTGACGAAGGTCGAAACGATATCGATGCTCATTGACCAATGAAACGAACAATGAATAAACTTAACCAATATTCAATATCTTGTTTTTTTCTCTAGAAAAAAAGATAAACCGATTTCAACAGAAATTTCCTCAATATTTCGTAAACGTCGAGGTTTTTAGATACAATAAAATTAAACGTTATTTATTTTGTTACGAATTATTAAAGACGTTTATTTATTTAAAATATCGAATTAACTTTTGAAATTAATTTCAAAATTTAATAATAAATGATCTCGACAAATTTTCTTTACTTCTGTATAAAATATAGTTATTATTTTTCTGGTAAGTTATCATTTAATATTTTAAATAATATCGATAGATAGATGCTTAACTGAAAGCCGAAAGATTTATTATTCGGTGATCGATTTACAGAAATTTAATAAAAATTGCTTAATGCTTCCGTTTTACTTAATTAATTAACTTGTTTTTGGTCATTTTTTAAAGAGAAATTTATGAAAATTTATAGCTTCAAAATTTTAAATTTTATTTTTTTCCTAAATTAATTTTAAGTTTTTATGTCGCGTTATACAAGAGTTTAGCATACATTTAGTGGTTTCGAAGCGTTATTAATCAACTTTGAGTAAAATTTGAACTTAATAAGATGTATAAAAGTCATTTAATTTAAAATATGTTCTATTTATAAACAAATACGAGACATATATCATTTAAATTTTTTTATTTGCGCATAAATCTATTCAAAAACAGTTTTGGGTTTTAAGAGGGAAAACATTTTAATCCAAAGAACCGAAACCAAAATGGATGCTATTTTCCCAGAATCCCTTAAGTAATTTAAGTAATGTTATCATAAAATAAGGCCAAGACTCGGTTTGTTTTATGATCCAATTTAGCAGAGTAAAAATTGATAAAGAAAGAAGCCTGAAATCTTTACCTTTTTTCTTGTACAAAAAATAAACTATTGACCTTTATGACTGTCATTAAATGTTTATCATCAGATATGCTTCCAATCTCATCTTTTTGCATTAACCTACAACTACTGTATTTTGCCTCTTTGCCTTTTTTTGATACATATATCACAAAAAACAAGTTAAAATTAATGAGGATATTTAAAGATATTCAACCGTTTTCTTTTAAATTTAACTCAACATATGTCTACGTTAGATTTTATTAAACAATAAAAAAGTACTGAATTTAAAAAAACGAGATAACAATAATTTTGGATTAACGTAAAGGAGAAGTATTTGAAAAGTTTTTATATTAAGAAAATTAAAAAAAACTAAGCTAATATAATTTTTATATAATATTCATGAATTTTTATCCTATTTAATATCTTTCCTATTAATAATTCTAAATTTACGATAATTACTGAAAACTTTTCTAAATAACTTTTAACTTTATAATAAACTTAAATCGTTTGAAATTTTAGTATTAAAGAAAAAAATAATATATTTATTTTTTCTTGAAATATCTGTACAAAAATTCAACTCAATCTTTATAACCGTTTAGAAAAAAAACGAAAAGAAAATATAATATTTTCTTTAGATTTTCTGAAACGTTTATGTAACTTATCTATAAAAATATAAAACAAAAACGTTTCAGTGTGAAAGAGAATCTTATCAAACAGAAAAAATGGAATTGTCAGAACATATATCAAAAACCTATAGTGGTATCGCCAATACTAGTACTACTAATACTACTAGTAGTATTCGAATTTCACCTGTTCAATATAATCCCTTTATAACATTGAATTTCTACAAAATCGACTCCTCATTTCTCTATTTAATGTTAGTATTGAGAACCGAGCTTTACAAAAAATTGATATTATCCAGGATTGTCCCGAACGGATTTCCTGAACGTTCAGATATATTGCTATAAACAATAACAGTTTCTTGTAAAAACAAATATCTTTTGCCATTCCTTAACTTATTATTATTTTTTTAAATTTTTGTCCATAAATATTTGCGAATATGTTTTTAGGATGTAACACGTAAAAAATTCGAAATTATCCTGTTTTCACCTTAGGTTTTTGCATTCAAATAAGGCTTAGATAGAGAATAAAGAAATGTTTCATTAGGTAGTTTCGATTGAAGATTGAGAGGAGACTACAGTTTGCTTAATACACAGCTGTATTGTATCGATCCATTTCATGAAGCATCCATTTTAAGTAGATCTTCATGTGGGAGGAGTCGATTCTATAGAACGGCTGATGAGAGACAAGATTCCATCATTTGAAAAATTTCATCTCATTGATTTACCTAAGAAATCTAAAAAGTTTCCAATATCACAAAACCATTGGAAAACCTTTTGTTCGAAAAGTTACAGAGACTGAAGACAATTGTAATCTAAGCAATTTCTTTGAAAATATGTTCTACAATAATATCAGAAGATAACTGTTTGGAGCAGTTATGATATTATATAATCAACCAAAACTTTAGTTAGATTCCTTTGCTTATATGACATCCCTTGATAAAAAAGAAAAATCTAGCGTAACAGTCAAATTAAGTTAGTATTTTCTTTTAATTGTGTTTAACATAATTATTGTGAGATAAATTATTGTTATTTTTTATTTTAACAAACATTATATATATATATATTTTTACATTTACAGTACTTGTAGTTAATTTATAACTGTGTAAATGTTTAAGATTCTTTTTAAGATGTTTAAAATGCATTTATGAAGAAAATAATATTGATATAATTGTGATTTTCTATCTAGATTAACATATTTTTTCAAATTAAAATAATTAAAATTGATGTAAAAAATACATAATTTATATATTACTTCCATTATATTTAAAAATTAAATATATAATATAATTGCCTTTAAGATCAATCTAATGAATGAATAAAATAATTAATTATAACTTTTATATGCTGTTTCATTGTTTATTTCTATACAATTCAGTTTGTTGTCCTAAACAATCGTATTTTTTTCGGTATTCTGATTAATTGGTTCTATGAAGTTCGAATGAGAATAAGATCATCCATGTTGACTGATCCATTAAGCATCAGGACAACCCATAATGGTCATAATTGAGTTCGATCATCTAGTCTAATGTATTGATGCCATTTTCAGAACACAAATCAAATCCAAGCAAAATAATCTTTTTCAGAATCGTTTAAATATAATTAAAACAAGAATAAAAAATGAAAAAATATATATACTTTTATATTCTCTAAAAACTAAAACAGCTTATGAGAAATAGGAAAAAATAAATAAATTTAAATCTTTAGTCGATAAAACTTCTCATTAAAGAAAGCAATTAAAATATAATAATGACAAATGGGATTTTGTTTAATTAGTTTTGACAATTAAAAAGTAGTCTGGGTAATGAATTTTTTGAATATCAAATGAACTGTACAGTACAACTGAACACACGAAAGATGTAGCAATAGAAACATTTCATGCAAATGTAAAAACTATTTATTAGAAAATTTAAATTAAATTTTTCAAATTATATTCATGTATTTGTTGTTTAAAGATGTAATCTAATGTACTAAAAAGATCGCATTTATTCATTTTTTAAATGTAATAGTTATTTTTTAATCAAATTAATTTAATTTCTTTATTTCTGCCATATCCAAAATCACCTGTGTATTTTATAATCGATAACTTAACTGTATTAATTTGATTCCTTTGTAACCAAATTTCTTATATATTTTTAAGAATAAAATTGTTTATTTCACGATATGAACAGTTTATTTTTATATATTACCGAAGATAAACTATAAATCAAATTATGTGCTGTTTTCATTTCTAATAATACATAGAAAAAAAAAATAAAAAAATTCAAAAGCGAAAAATGTTTACAATCATCTCTAGTTTCTCCTAAATTTCTTTATCGTGTCATAATAAAGAAAGAAATTATATTTTGTATGCAAGTCTTGTAGAAGATTCCGATATTCAGACGCAATTACAATAAATAGCACTATACAATACTTTATAGCATTTGCTTTGATTGTATTCAGATGCAGTACAAACATGACCTGATGTTAGAAGCAGTAAAAAAGTTTCTAACTCTTTATTTTAGGATCTAGGCACAGTATAAATGAACTAGGTCTATAATTATTTGATCTGGTATTTACAGAGATTAATCAAAAGCAATTAAAATAGAATTAAGTTGATTACTTCCGTTTATTTTACTACCTTCAAGTAAACTTGTTTCTTTGTATTTTTTTTTAATTCGATATTAACGAACTGAACAATAAATTCAACTGTCTTCTAAAGTTAAATTATTTTAAATTGTACCTAAATTAAAACATTCGATACTAGAAAGTTTGAAAATGAAAAGCATGAAATTATTACTAAATTGCAATTACTAATGGTACCAAATTTTCTAGTTTATCAATTTTTGGGGGGTTAAAGACCTTTGATCAGCATTTTTTATTTTCTCCCTGCGGCAGTAGGAGGTTCTCTTTTCATATCCATCATAAGTTCGGTCAGGTTCACAATGGGGGGACCGGATGATAAAAGGCGGAACTCAACATATCTAAGTCAAACCACTCATGGAAATTTCTGAAATCAAATCAGCACTCGAACCTGAATTCCTTAGAGCTGCAGTCTGACTTCTTTACTCAGCGACTGTCTTTATATATATTTATTTAATATTTTTCACCTGTTGGTACTAAGAGGGCAGGCATTTTTTCCAGGCTCATCTTGTGTTTGGCCAGGTCCACAATGGTGGTAAGTCTGACATATCTAGATCAGATTAAAAATGAAAAGTTATTGATATTTTTACAACCCGGACTTGAATCCTGGCCCTCAGAGCAGAAGATTTTCGCCTTTACCGCGTTGACAATTTTTATCGCCATACTGTATTAAAAAACACAATCCGAGAATGATGAAATTCATCCAAAAAAAATGCTTATATAAAAATGTACGTTATCATTAATATCTAAAACTTTTTTCATACATTTCATATAAAAATATTGATCAAAAACACTAAATACTTTCAAAAAATAACACGTAAATATTTGTATGGTTTCAGAAATTCTTTATTTAAATTATTTAAAATAAAAAAACGAAACTTTATCATTAAGATTTTTTTAAATGTATACGATACTTAAATATGATAATATATCAAAACTTTAATTTCTGTTCCATTACCCACCTATTTTTCTCTTTCCTGCAAAAATTTTCAATTTTTTCTCCCTACAAAGTATCTTTAACTGGCATGTTTTATACCAGAAAATAAATAGGTACACATGAAATTAAATTAATAGTTTAAGCCTTCTTTGTTATATTAATTACTTTAATCTTCCAGGATAAGTCCAGAAATATGTTCTAGCATTTACTCATTTAATAATAGTGTTTCAACCAGAACATGAAGTTTAATTTAAATCCACCCAAATGAATTAAAATTGATTTTGTTTCATCTTCAAGTTACTTTGTATTTTTAAGAAAATAATCTACTCTCTTCCGATTTATAATAAAACTAACGTAGACATAACAAGTCTATAATTCCAAATAGGAAATTCCAAAAATTTCTCTAAAAATATTATCAGTGAGATAATTATATATTTATTATATTTAATTTTTTACTGAATATATTTTATTTTTTAGCCAAAATTTTACGCAATGTTTTAAAGAGTAAACACATAATTATACGATATATACCCTATTATTTTAAATTTTAGGTACATTTTTTCGATATTTTTTGGAACTTAAAGTTGAAATGTGTCTTTAAGAAAGATTACCCCGAATTTAAGAAAATAAATAAATTTGTGATGTTTCTTAAATCGGGATATTCTTTGTTACGCTTCACTATTCTGTATGTAATAAATATTTTATAGTGTTTTCTATTAATTTTGCATGTTTTCTTTAATTCTACTTCATTCTAAACACGTTATTAACGAGTTTACTTTTTAATAAATTTTTTAAGTTATATTTACTTTAATTATTATCCGAGTTTTCCTACAAATTCTTTTTTTAAAGTGGAAGTGTATCCAAATTCGAAGAAATACGGTAAGTTAAAATTTCAGACTAAAAATTATTTTTGTAAATATAGGCCTAAATTTTAATCGAATTTTAAAAAACGTTCTGGAAGAGGGAAAAAATGTATTTTCGATATTTATAGTTATAATTTCGTATATTTATGATTATTATAAATGTAGGCTTATATGTATATATTTTTTTTTAAGTTATAAAGAACTAAAAGCAGATTTATAACTATTTACGAAAGGTTCGATGCCAGAAAGGAGTTTTTAGTATTATAAAGTATAGGTAATCGCCTGATATCGAGAAACTGTCTCACTTTTATCATGTTTATGTGTGGACCGCGATGAATTAGGATCCTCCAGAGAGATGAATCTCTCGGTCACCATGTGTTTCACACTCGAGCATTTTTACGACGAAAGCCAGTTAGAGAACAGCAGTAAAAACGCAAGACAAGTGACACAATCGTAAGGTTTATGGTTGTCCGCGCCAACATGTACAGTCGCAGCAAATAGACCCACTTTAGCTTTACGGTGTCCTTTCATGCAAAAGCTGTATCAGCTACATCACGTTTTCCATGTTGACTAGAGCAAGTTCGAACGATCATTTATCACTATATATAGTCGAGTCATCGTTTTGACTTCGAAAACTGCCACTAGAGACTTGAAACGACTCCGGAATTGATCGGAAACAGAACTGAGCCTTTTTATAACTTTTTATTCCCTCGTTTCACATTTTCTATAGGCGATTATTAAAAATTTTAACTCCGATATTCTCAAAGTCCTTTTTATCGAGATGGGATAGTTTTTATAATAGATGAAAAAATTCAGCTACCAAACTACGTCTCTTTCACCCGAATTTAACAATAAAATTATATAGCTAGAAGAAAAACTATGGTTAAATTCATCTCTAACTTGGCGTAAGAGTAAGTAAATCATCTCTAACTTGGCGTAAGAGTAAGTAAATCAATACTCCTAGAGCCGAAGAAATATATATATATATATTTTTTTTTTTTAACTCCAATATTTAAAAATCGCCCATTTATACATTCGAGAATTTTCGACTTTGTAAGAGAAGAATACGTTGATGTGACTTTCGGACATTTGACGATTTCCTTTGCAAATGTTTACCGCCAAATATATACGAGGCGTGACAACTGTCACGTTACAATGTACTTCATGACGTGATGTCACGAGGGACGGTATGATGGAAAATAGCGACGTATTAAACGAAGGCGGAAGGAAATAACGGCACTAGTCCCGTTTGTACTCGTGACCGGATGCTGTATGACGTGACAGAAATGGTCTCATTCCGTCCCTCATGACTTAAATCAAATAGAAAAGCCGAAACAACAGAAAGAGGAACCTTCGATAAGAAAATAGAAAGCCTTTTATCTATAGTTGAGAAAACTTCTACCATTTATAATAACGAACTCATCACCGTCAATAAAGAAAATTTAACTCCCCCGTGGATATTCTTTATAAACTTTACTGTATAATTTATTAAACTGACAAAACTTAGTCAAAGTAATTTTTGTTCATAGATTATTGACAGGGTTCGGAACAAACACGTAACAAATTATCTCCTTTTACTACTCGTAAACAAATGAAATGTTCCGTTTCAATTATAATCGAAACAAACTAAAAATGTTCCATTTCAATTACGCGGGGACGTTAATTAAAGAAAATTAATCATAATAACGATTACCAAAAATGACTCCCTTTTCTTAGTTCATTTAACTCAACAATATTTTTCTCTTCTTCCTTCTTTAATAATTACTAAAGTTTTAAAATTATAAAGTTTTCTTTAATAACAAATATCTTGGAGTTGAGAAAATATTTATTTTCTCACAATATTGCAAACTATATTAAATATAGCATATCACATATCACTCCTACCTTTTAATTAATGTTAGAATGTATTAAAAACTATACACTTTAGGTGCTAAATATTTCATAAAATGCCTTTCAAAAAATATTAAATCGAAAATATCTATGTATAAATATTAAATATGCATTAAAATATGTATTTAATATTTAAAAATGCATTAAAATATCCCAATTTTTATTATAAAAATACTACAGGTTTCATATATATTTAAATAAGTAAATTTTTTCAGAGATAAGAAAGTAATATTTTTTAGGATATGACTTTTTCTTTTGGTTGTTAGAAGTCTTTTATGTTTTATACGAATTTAATGTTTAATTTTCTTGTAAAAAATATAATACATATATTTAATATTTATAAAATACATATAAAAAATAGAAGTATATTTTTAACTTTTTAAAAAATTGATTTTTTTAAAAAGTAAACTGTGGTTGGACTTTTAAATTTACATATTATTTGAAAAAATTGGTTTATTTTATTTTAATATGAAAAGATTTAATATTACTTTAATCAATTCTTAAGTTTATGTTCCTTTCTTCATCTTAAAATGGTGCCAATTTCTGCTTATTTCGACATTTGATACCTCTAAAGATATCCGAATGGGGTTTGTTTGACTGTTATGACTCACGTATCAAAACTCAATCATGTGAATTGGTCACCATTTTATTTTAAGATAACCACCAATTCGCGTGATTGAATTTCAGTTACCGCGAATTTATACAGCAAACTAAATCGAAGGTTTATTACACAATTTTTCGTAATGTTTATATTAATTTTTCATAAATTAAAAGCATGTGAAAAAGTGAATTAATCGTTATTTTATTCGCTAAATAAATTAAAGAATTCCTTTCTTTAATTTAAATTAATCAATGTCACTTTTATTTAATTTTATTTAATCAAAACTTAATAAAATATCGAATATATTTTAATGTATAAATATGCTCATTATCGAACTGTATTTGTATTTGCTGAGGTCCTAAACTGTAACACGTTAGAGGCCCTTCCTTATCAACAAATAAATTAAAAACTGTCAGGCCCTAAAGGCCTAAACTGTAGCATGTTTAGCTTACGTATGAATTTGAAATTGTTTATTGTTTTAACTAAAATACTTGACTCATTAGCGTGAAACAAAATGGTAAATTTACACGTGATTTATTTATTCCTCACTTCAATTACGTATTTAAATTCGCTTACATATAATAGTACGATTTTAATATTGTGTGAAATAAATAATTTAGAGTATCAACAATCTGTAATTATCAGCTCTAAATTAAAGATAATTAATTTAAATTAAAATATGCAATAGAATTAAACAAAATGAATCATTTTATCATCGAGTTAGACATGAATAATTCCATATATTAAAAGATGGTTTCTATAACAAAAAATTATTGTTTACAATTGCTACAGAATAAAATATACAAAATTAAATTGTTGTGTGTATTTTCAACATTGTTTTTTATTAAAAAAAAAACTATCCTTAATAATTAATTAAGAAGAAGAGTTGCCTATTAAAAAGTAAATACCTTAAAAATTTTACTTAAAAATATAATTTAGAAAAACAAAATTTAACTTTAAAACTTCGCTTTTAAACTTAAATTTTTATACTTTTTTTTGTTATAATTGTGAGTAAATTTAATGTTATAAAATTTTTAACACAATGCTGTTACTAAATGCACTTATTAAGTTACATTTAAGTGCATTACTGCTATTCAAACTTTTATATTTCGACTCGTAAATTCGCATTAACATCAACTTTGTATGTTTTTTTTTTTTTTTTCTTTCTTTCTTCTTCTTCCTCTTTTTAACAGAATTCGAGTTGAATTTTCACAAAGTCTTGCTTTTAGTTGAAACAGCGATTTTATATATAAATAGTCACTTTACGCAATTATCAGATCGAATTCATTTATAATTCACGCTATACTTTGAGCAGAAGAATTCCATAAAGAAAATGGTTGCTAATTTGTTCCAATAAACGAATTTTATTAAGATTTATAAGTACTTTTCTATCGATATTTTTAATATTTTTTTAAATAATTAAATATATTAGTTACAATTTAATTAAAATATTAAATGTTTGGAACTTATTTCGTGCGTAAAATTTAATGTTTATTGAATGTTAAAAAAATATCGAAAATTATAGAAA
>NW_019384323.1:1321832-1341229 GCF_000671375.1 Centruroides sculpturatus
ATATATATAATAAAAAAATTAATTTTAAAAAAATTTAATTAAAAAAGCAGGCTTTTTATTGCTTTTATTATTATTTTTTCTTTACAATAAAACGAAATTAAAAATATTTAACCGGATTTAAAGGAATGTAAACAACAATATCAACAGAAATATTTTTTGTAAGAGGTTTTTATTTTTTTCTATTTACCGAAAAGTTGCGTTGAAACAAGCTGATAGCCATTAAGAACCGAGTACAAGCGATTTTTACCATATATCCTTTGATATCATCCAGCAATCAGATATGTTTTCTTGTTTTCTTTTATGGCTTCCTTGATGGCATCTGCCTTCTTTTCCATTCGGCTTTTACTTCTTCAAATAGCAAGACATGTCATGAAGATTTAGCCATTTATAATGATATCATCTAAGTAAAAAAAAGTAAAAAATATATATAAAAATATAATCGTTATTCACTCGAGTAATTAACTACAATTATAATTAACAAGAAAATCTCAAAATGACTTTAACAATTTAATTTAAGAATACGTTTACTGATGAATTTAATCAACATGTTTATCAGTAATATTTACAAGGTAAACACCGCGTGTTACATAATTTAATAATAATATATATTTTGTTAATTATCAATTAATATTCGATTTTATAAATTAGTAAATCCTAAAGAGATTTATTTCGTTGAAATTGTGTAGCCTTAGGAAATAAATGAGCAATAATTGGATGTTGAAGATAAATTTGATAATTAGATTTTATCTTTGTTTGAGTTGTGAAGCATTATTCATATGTTCCTTATCGAAATGCTATTTATAAGATATATATATATATAATATTACGTAAAATATTCAGATTATATGAATATCTTACACAGGAAATATATAATTTATATATCCATTATATCTATATATAACGACATGTGCTTACAGATCATAGCCTATGTTTATTATATAGACTATATATTGTATATATATCATCAGCAGTATCTATCATATAATTGTATATATATTATAATTTATGTAAGAATTGCTTAAATGAATTTATTTGGTACAAGGTTGTTTTTTTACTCTGTAAACGGAGAACAAAACAATAAAAATACTTTAATTTTTAAAATTTATTTCACCTCTCTGAATAGAAAAGTCTGATTTTTACAATGAAAAATATGTTTATAGTATATTTTTTCTTGTTTTGTTTATGTTATTCGTCTATCAGAGCTGCCAGAAACTGTTAAAAATCACAAACTTTAGTTAACATATTAGAGAGTGAACAAATTATGATAGCATCATCTCCAAACTTCTCGGGGATGATAAGACGGACCTTTTTTCGATTTAAATCATCCATACGGCTGATAGGAAAACTTCAAATTTGATAAACAATCTCTCTGAAAATGAAAATCCTTACGTAAATTGTGGATTTAAGAACTTCACGTTCTTTATCGATTCCCGAAGAAGACAAGTTACTTGAATAATTATCGGATTTTGACCTTTATGTGTTAAATAATAATTCCGAGTATCTTGTTCGAAATTGATATTTCTGTTTTTAAAAAAATATTTCATTTTAGTTGAATTTTTTATTAATTCTAAAATATTGTATATTTTTCTTAATTTTTTAATATAAAAATAATCTTTAATTGAGAAATATTAATTATTTGTCATGCAAAGTGTTCTTTGTTTAGGCTATATGTGTGAATATCTTGACAAAAAAGTAAAAAAAATATATGGAAAATAATTTATTTAGATATTTCACGCAGTTTTTCTATATAGTACTGTATATATATATATAGTTTATATATGTAAAATTTTTCAATTTTCGAAAAATAGAAGAGAATGCTTTCAGAATAAAATTGTTTACATTTAATATAGTACTCTAACATATTAGCCATTTTCTCTATTTATCACCTTGGAGCATTGCAAAATAAAAGAAATAAAAATTCTTTGAAGTTCAGTAACATTTTTGTTTCGTTTTTTTCTTTTTCAGTTGAATAAATTCCAAGAATGCGAACGAAACAGCTTCTGTTTTTGATCAATATAGCAATATAGCAATGAACAAGGAATTGATTTTGGATCTGTCCAAAAAGCTTAGCATTTTTTGCGACTGAATATTATAGATCAGAATAAAAAAATCGATTTATTTAAGTCGAAAAAGTACGGAAAAAATATTTATATTTTGAAAATGTGCCTTTGAATCAATTAAAATTTATGTAAACCATGGAGAGAAAGGGGCCAATTGATATCCTTCTTTTTCACGGTATTTTTAAATTAAAAACAAAGAAGCTATCGCCTGGAGTCATTACGAATGTGAATTTTATGCATTAGCTTTAGTGTTAACCTTTGACCTCTAGAATATAGGCTATTGTGAGGTGAAAGTAGTATAATAGTGGATATTTCCCACGAGAGTCGTAGTGAGCAAAACAACAGCCCAGGATTGTTTTTATAGTCCACAGTTTTACGATACAATCACATAGACGAGGGACCAATCTAGTCGGTCACCCTTTTGTTAGTTCTCATTGTCGGCAGGAAATTTTGGCAGTCAGGTGGGTTATGGCTAGTGTTACGTGTACATAAAGATCCAGATGACGTAGTGAAGCTGGAAGGTCTATCGAGATTAGTCGAGTTTATTTTCGTCCCGGGCTATATACTATCGATGTGCTTTCGACAACAAACAAGGAAGAAGACGTTATTAGAATAGAAATAGTTTCCTGCCAGCAGTTTTATGGAAACGTTATCTAAAGGTACTTTGTGGTTAGAATTATAATGCGGTTCCTGTCCTGTATTGTTGTTGTACATGGTCGAATAATAGGAAAATCATAAAGAAGTTGTTCGCGGGAGATGGATTTTTAAAGAATTCATGAATAAAAATATTGGGTTAAGATGAGGTGCTTTATGAATTATGCCCGAAAACTTTTATATGTATAAATATAAACTGGATATACAGGGAAAACTGTTAAGCATCACTCGAGACTTCTTCACTTTTCTATTGAATTTATTTAATAAAATTAACAATTAAATTAAAATTAAAAGAACTGTTCATTTAATTTAACAATTCTTGTAGTCACGTAGCTGAAAACAGAAATTGTTTAAAGTGTATTCTAATAATTAAAGTAACAAATTCGTTACTCTTCTTTTGTGTAAAATAATGTTGCAAACCGTAATATAATTATGTATCACTTTAATTAAAATATAATTTAAAGTGAAAATTAACGTTGTGTAGAATAACAACTGAAATTTCGAAAAAAGAAAATAATGATAATAAGCTTATTAATTTAATGCTCGGGTAAGAATTCTCAAATATGAAATTTAATTATAATTGTAGGCCTGTGAAATTGCGAAATAAATATTTTATATATTAATAATATTTTTATTTAATGATGGGATAAAAATTTGGGGGAGAAAATGCAATTATATATAACAAAATCTAGGACAGATTCCCAATTGATGGAGGCAGATAACCGAAAAGGCTAAACTCCACTGAAAGGCAAGTAAAGGTTAATCTAGTTTGTCTACAACTGATGAAAGTTGCAGAAAGTCCCACTTAAATGCCTCCTGTAGATAGCGTTAACCTTTTGGTCATTCCACATCCGTTTATAACGGGTCTTGTCCTATATCCGAGCTATTTTCTCTTGCTATTTATAGAACCATTCAGGAAGCGATCACCATCTACAGTATATTAGCTAACATTATCCCTTAACCTGGTTTAATTATAAACAATAATTATACAAATGAACGCTTTATTAAGTTCTAAACTATTAACAAAAAAGAATTTGTTTAGAGATTAATAAAAATGTAGAGCGTTATAGCTTTCTGTAAACATTGTGCAGGAGATGTTTCTGAAAGAAAAGTTAAGAAGTCGATGATTGATTGCGGTAAAATCGACAAAAGTATAAAACTTGGCGATTGTCACTTTTTTAGTTTTTATTAAAAAGTCAAAAACAGCCAGGTTTTTGCTTCAGATACCCTAAAATGTATTACCTATATCTGTTTAGTTTCTATCAGATAAAAGAAAAAATTCTTAACCGGGTTTACGACATTCCCAGAAGAAATATTTAAAGGTTTCAGAAGTGTTTCAGATATTTTCAAATCCAAAAACTAAATTCTGGTAAAAGTCTTTAGGATTTTCTATTTGGGAATTTTATATAATTGTCAAAGAAATTTAACATTGTTTACCTTCTTTAAAAAGTTTGGCTTGGTATAAAAAAAGAATTGAATTTAGCTGTTATTTTGAGAAAATACAAAGAAAAGTCGGATAATAAAAAGTTTTAAAGGGTATTTATCTCGGTAATAGCTTCCATTTACTCAGTGATGATTACGGAAATAGAAAAAAATACATAAAGTTAATAATATCTAGCTAAAAACTACATCAATGATATTGCATTAAGGGTAGTGGATTCTTGTAAAGTTTAAAGCAACAGAAACAACTAGAAACAGTTACACAGATGAAGGACGACAATTTCACATATTTCCCAAGGGATATTCCTACCTGAAAACACTCAAAACATTAGAATCTTTTATACAGCAACGGTAATGTAGATTTTCTTTATGCAATTTTCTGCGAAAACCCAATAATATGATATTTGAATTCGGCAAAGTAATGATTCAAATGCTCTTATCATCTACAAACTTTGCATAAGGCTGAGTGGTAATAACTTGCATCGAATTCGAACAGTAAACATTATCCCGTTTCGACGAGTTTACGGATTAAAGTGCATTATACAAGCAAGATTAGATTTTAAAGGGAAATTTTGTTACTGTTCAGCGATATATCATTACCAATTTCTCGAAAGTATGTCGAGAATATTTCCGATGCAGGTCACTGACCTTTCTTGGTATGTTTCTTTCTAGACAGGATCTTTTTATCAATTTTTTTTTATTTTGTTTGGTATGACAAAATTTCCAAAACTGTGTGATTTATATTTATTTCTAACAGGAGGAAAATATTTTCAGTTCTTCACTCGAATTCATTCGTACTGTTTCCTTCTTTCGCAAGGATATAGATTGAAAACAGTTTCTTCATTTAAGTGGCAAGTCGTATCTCTAAACTCAATAAGTTTCCAGAAAAGTTCAATATCTGTGAATGTAAAAGATGAACCGAGAAATAAATATTAATGGTTTTTTCCAAGGTATGCTTGGAATAAAATCGACGACGGCGTGATTTATATTTCGAATTTATCGTGAATCAAATCGGTTTCGTATTATTTCTGGAATGTAAGATGGAGACAAAGATAAAAGAAAAACAGAAGAAGAAAGCAACCAGGTGGACGTGATTAACTGAAAACTTCTTCTGTAACCCTCCCAACTACTGCTGATAGTGATAAGATTACTTTTATGCATCCAAACAGTTTTTCTCTAATTATCATAGAAACCCGGAGTTAGTGGAGTCGTCACTGTTGAGGATTAAGGAGATGCCAGTTTATGTGTGTCGTTAGGATGGAAAACCATTACTGTTTTCCTACGCTGTGGGACGATTTGTGACCGTATACTTCATGCTAATGGACAACACGTCGCCTTTGTTTTCCATCTAAGAATGGAAACCTGGTCTTAATGTCTAGATAATGTTTCTTGTGTCTTCGACTCCGACTACGTTATTAGTGGACTGTGTTTTGTACATAGTACCGAGATTGATGTCGCCATAGTTTTTATACTTTCTTTATGCCAAGTAAACCATTTATCTGATGTAATCTGTTTTGTCGTACGAGAATTGTTTACAAGAAAATTTATATCTAATTTAAATTGAAATTTTTACGTATACGTTTATAGATAAATGTTATAAATAAATTCCGCATTAAAAGTTTCATAATTAATTACGATTTTATAATTTATCATCGGCTAAATAATGCAAACAATGTATTTCCCAAATGTACTCCATGGCCTTATGAACATCGCTTAAGATGAAGCGGGGAGGGTGTTTAATTAGCAGAAAGACTTGGGGGTATTTAATCCAATAACAACGTTTAGTTTTCCTTGGAGAGATTCACGCCTTCATTTTCAATATTTTCTGTAAAAGCATTGTTTAATTTACTCGGAACTATGAACTGATTCCTACCTCTTGAAAATTTAAAATAGCGATTTGCAAGCTAGGTGAACAAATAATTTAATACTTAAAACATCGATACAATTAACGTAAATAATTCTTCTTTGTCCACATTTCCGATAGAATAACCCCTAACAGACATAAGAGTTTAATTAAATTATCTTTAGAAATATTAAATTAGATGCTTAGTTTCGATGTTAAGAATGAAAATTGTGTTATTTTAATTATTAAATATCGGTTCGATACATGTTAATATATTCTACGCCATTTTTTGATAGGAAGCGCGAGTGTCTTTCGATTTAGGAATAAAATAATAATGGTTTTTACATTTTTTTCCATTCTCTCGAGGCACATTCGTGACAACGCCCAACAACTGATGTCATAATTTTTGACATATTCATCGATGGCCACGATGATTTTGCTAATGCCATTGTTGATAAGAACAGCACCAATGCTTCGTCAGTGATTTATGGTTCGATTCTTTAGTTCTGAAAGTTGTAATTATGGTAGTGATATATCTGGATCTCAACACGCGACTTGCGGTAAGAATAATAGTCCAGAAGCTATTTATCATAGAGAGAACGATACATATTTTGTAACCTTACATATATAATGGAAATTATATATAATTTCTCTCCAGCTGTTAGCAGAAATATCTTTCGAATCACATAAATTAAGTGTCATTTGTATGGGCTAATCTTGCGGCTACGTATTGGTGCAAATTCGCACAGCAACAAATTACATTAATTTCCATCATTCTGACAACATTTTAATAACAATGTAAGATTTAATTAAGTGTAAAAGCTTTATACCGTATGAAATTAGATTCGTATTTGTGTATACAAAGTATAATGTTTTGAATTTTTATGTAAACAGATTAATTCTTACGGCTGAAACAAGGATTATATTTGTCAAATTTGAAGAATTATTACATTAAATAAATCAACTGAAAGTAAGAACTGCTGTGATGTATGTACTAAAAGGTTAGAATTCACGTTTTTCCACAAATCTAGCTTCTAAACTCAATGCTTAACAAAGTCCGTATCATTTTACTATCGATAAAGTAACAGTATCTAAGAAATAATAGCGCAAGATTCGAGTTATATAAAAAAAGGTAATTTTTATAAAACAATTTAATAATATAAATCAAAGTTATCTGGTTAATTTATCAGATTACTTGACTTTAATGTTGATATAATGGATATTGTCGCCCAACATCAATCAACATGGTCAATGATCAATGTCAGATCTACCATTATTTTTTTGCTAAGAAACGGTGTGGAACTTAACAGTAGATCATACTTTATTTTTTCGCTATCAGCATCACGCTTTGACTGTTAGGAAATAGAATTCCGACAACGTTTCTAATAAATATGATAAATGTGTGACGATAATAAATGTAACACAATAACACTTTATGCATTAAATTGTTTATTTAGACTTAAGCTGAATCAATAACGAGATGAATCAGTTTGCGATGTTATATTTGTTTGAACGTTCATGTAGAAGTGATCCGATTTTAATGGAATTTTGCAAGATCTTTACGAGATTGTGTAGGAAAGATAAAATATTAAAAAAATAACCTCTGGTCTGAAAAAAAACTTTATTTGTTCAGCGTTAGAATGATTGAATTTCAATAAACCAATAAACCTTATTNTATATATATATATTTGGATCGAATATATATAAAATTTCCAGAAGGTAAACAGAAGTGAGTAATGATTAAGAAGCTAAAAATAGGTGATTATTGGAGTGAATGAAAGATTAAAAATAAATAGGAATAAAAAATTAGTTTTATTTTATTTTTTCTTCTTCTACTTTTACTTTTTCTTATTTTGTACAAAAACTTGGAAGTAAAAAAGTGTTTTATTGCTAGCTAACTTTGACATCAGAAGTCGTTTAAAATAAAAGAGAAGAAAATAAAACTAGAAAGGGTTTTTAAATTATATCAGAATTTTCAATCACCAGATTAAGGATAGTGTTCTTGCATATGGGAATAAAACAAAAGTAAATGAAACCACAATGGAAATTTGACAGAAAGGATTTGAACTAATCATTTGAAATGTGACTCCCATAAGCTTATGGAGATTTAACTTGGCACTTTCATTTGGACTGAAATTCGTTCCCTGATGCATCCAAGCTCTAGAGATCTCTCGGGACAAAGTACTGCGCCTGATAGAAAAAATACGTATTCGGGGAAAAAACCCCAAAGAGCAATAATATAAATTCTCAGTTAATTAAACGTCATTTTGATCACAATGGGGAAGTGACAAGAATAAATGAATTGTATACAAAAAAATCTTGTTCGTTTTTTTTTCAAATTTGAATTTAGACTAAACTTTAGTGGAAATAATCTCTTGTTGGGGAAAAAATAATAAATTTAGCTACGAAAAAGAATAAATTGGTGTTGATTTTTATAAAAGAAGTTAATTACTTTGTATTGGATCTTTTTTTCTTTTCTTTATAATGTTTCCTCCTTTTTGATTGGAATTGTGTTTTAATTATATAATTACAGTGGAGAAAATTAACTTTAATTGTTCTTTTTATATAAAACGAATCCTTGTTTAAATAATTTACAGAATTTTTTTTTAGTTTTTCAATATCTAAAAATTTTTGCATTTTTAACGCAATTAACTCTTCTTGCTTCTCCTCAAAGCAACCGAGCTTTGCGGAAAGCCTAATCATTAAGGAACATGGTTAAGTAATGCAGATTTATTTTTAAAAATTAATATAGTTTTATTTATAAATATATTTACATAATTACTAGAGTTTTTAGGTCGTTAAAAATTATTCTTGTTTTTTACTTGAGAAATTAGAATAATTTTTAAAAACACGAAAAACTTACAACTCTAATTACACCAACGAATCATAACTTTAATTACACTAGAAAGTGCATCCGCTTATTTATTAATAAGACCACGTTAAATAATTAAATTTTTTATGTACTCCGACATTTTTTAGGAATTAATTAAAATTACTTATTATTTATTTATTTATAATTAAATCAAAAAGCACGTTTTTCGAAAATCATATTTAGCATCTCTAGAATTAAATGCTAGAAAATTACTTGTTTAATTTACTTTGTGTGCTAAAAATCATTTAAATACGTTCAATAAAACATTTTCATTTCTTAAATAATAAGGTTTTCTTAGATAAAAACTTTCTAATTGGATTTTTTCGAAAAAGTTAATTAGGAAAATAGTTTTTAACAAATTTTCTTAACTGCATTTCTAATCCTACCAATTAGAGAAAATGCTAAAATTTAGAGAAATAAAAGAGATAAAACTAGTAACTCTTGAAATACGAAAATCTTTTAGATGATGAAATAAAGAAGAAAAAGTATCCAGAAAAAGAAAAGAAAATGGAGTTTTTGACACGAAATTTAAAATGCACTTAATGAAATTATTTCTTTTTAATGTAATAGATTAAAGCCGTTTTTTTCTGCAGATAAAAGTAAACGTATCTATTAATAAAGAATGTTTATTAACAAGTAAAGTCGATAAAATCCGTTGGTTGAAAACCCAATCTCGAAACGAACCCATTACTTTCTAAACGGCGCATTACTTGTTGCCCATTAAGCCACATCTCACCACTTAAAGCTAATACCAGTGGATTTTCGAGATGTGCAGCAAACGACATGGGACTTGCTTGCCAATGGACGAAATCTCCGATAAAGCTGAAAAGTAATGAATGAGATCCAGGTCCAGCACCAGAAGTGATCTCTACGAATCTTCCTAGCTGGATTACGGGGCTATCATTCGATGTGTTGCTTGATATCTCCCAACATGTCCGGTATTATTGGCTATTGATACTTAGTTTATGATAAAAATAGATTATTGAACTTGTTTCAATCTTTCAAAGCCATCAATTTTCTATAAAGAGAGAGAAGCTGTCAACTCGGCGAGAAAAACTGACACTATAAACTATAAATGTAAGTAACGATATAAATAAAATCCCAAAAATGAATTGGATGTGCCACTTGCGGGTTATTCAGTTGACTTTATTATCGCTTCCTCATCTCATCAATTTGAATAGAAAGGGGAGATAAAAAAGATCATTCAGAATTATTTAGTTATTTCATCTTCTTAATGTCCAATTAAGTTTGTTTTAAGAAGCAAAATTGACGAGTTTCTGGAGCAATTATGCAGTTTTTTTAGTAAGTATTTTGTTTTTTTTTAATCTAGACTGTTTTATAAATCGATCTCCTTTTGTTCAGTGTAATGTGTGGAATCTTTAAAACTATCTTGTTAACTTTACAAGTTTTCTTCAATTACTTGATTACTAGTGGAATTTGGACCACTTCCAACTTTCTATACTTTTATATGATCCGCTGGAGGAAGAACTAAACAGTTAATGTTCTCAGTTATATTAGTGGACATTATATAAGTCGATAAAATACATCCCTCAAGTATGGATGTTACTAGTCCATAAAAATTAATAACTAAGTAACTCGACTGAAAATAAATTATAAAATGTCTACAATTCAGCAGTCAATAATGCTAACTAAATTACAGTCATAATTATGCATTAATAGTTAATAAAAATGTCGGTATGAATAAAGTCAATTCGTAGTTTGGGGAACAATTCCAAGAATGATAATATCGAGATTAGAATTGTTAAAAGTAGCTATTTAGTTAGATTTTATTAATATTATTCAACAATTTTCTCTCCATCTAATGATTAGAAATGTGAAATTCAAAAGTTGGCTAAACTTGAATTATGCGACTAATAATTGTAGCAGTTGTTGGTAATTATAAAAATAATTTAGATAAATATCCTAGTTTGTTGCTTCAGAAGCAATTACACAAATGATCTAAATAATATAAAGTAAGAATTTAATAAGGAAACAAGTCAAATTTCCTCTGGGTATAAGGATAAAATGACATATTTCTAGCTTTGTTTGTTTAAATCCAGAATTCTTGACAGATTTTTCTTCTCTTTACACACACTACAAGAGCAATGTATGCCCATTTTTCTTTCTCTCTCGGGTTATTATATTTTTTCTTATCAGCACCATAAAAAATTTGGCGGTATAAAAATCATTTTTTTCCTTCCGAAAGCCAGAACACCTTATCCAAATATTTTCGATAAATTAAAAACAAAAAAAAAAAAAAAAAAGCGAAATGTAATAAACGAACATTATTAATCTAACTAAGGTTTTTGACAACGTTGCTTCTGGTCATAAATGAAACTTTAGATAAATAATTATAGTTTATACGGATGATCTCATTTCTCTCTATCATTAATTAATTGTCTCATTTAATGATCAAAAGAATTAATATCGAATCACCGAACACATCTCGAATATCCAATAAAACTCTTTATCAAAGCGATCCACCTTCACTTAGTTGAAGATGAATTACCTGAACCAAATAATTATCTAGGATATTTCCACACTCTCATAACGATAATGTGAACTGCATGAAAATACAACGCACACTTTGGTTAGAGCAACACATCTAACAACCTTAATATCCATGAGTCTCCATTACTTCCAGTCGGACAGTCCTGTCTCTTGGCCTGTGAAATCGGAAATATGATTATACTAGAGCTCCATTCTACTTGGATCTTTCTGTCCGGTGATAAAAACCTAACAAAAATTGTTTATTTATACTCTTAACTCTTTATAACTAGAGAAAATGTTTATACACTTTCAGAATTTGCACATTTTTCTCCTTCTAAAAAAGGAATCAATAATATAAGCTCCCTATATATAAAAATATATTTTAAATGATATTTGATAGAATTCATTTTATGTCGAGTTGGATCAAAGCCAAATCGTTTTATTCCACTGATTGATTGGATGGATTTTAAAAGAGAGGATATTCTCTTTTTATCCCAAATGCTGTATAGTAAGTACAATGCTCTCTGATACTAGCCTATAAGAATCTTTGCTTACATAAAAGAAAAAAAATACCTACACATTTTTTTACTCACAGTTAAACTAGTACATTTCTTAATTTTGATTACAGTATAAACAAAGATGGATTTGTTGCAGAAAGAAAACAATTTCCTGAGCCGTAGTGTCGGGATTTAGAAGATAAAACGAAGTACTTGATTAATTGGTTTGCACTTCGATCAGTCTGTATTGTGTTCGGGGTGTCGACCGGAAATGTTGAAGAATATCATTCATCATTTCCGGTTACGTGACCATTCTTCTATATTCGAGCTCCTACCAGAACGGTTTCCTCTAAGACCGACTTCATCACGATATAAATCCTTTAAGAGGAATTCGAACCGTAATGAAGCTACTTCAAAAATGACGTTCAGTTCAACTACTCGACCTTTATTAAGTTGAACTAATTGTAATTAAATTTTGTAACTGTAACTGGAGTTATAGAATTTGCACTTTACTAAAACAATAAGATATTAAATTATCTTTTACTTCTATGTATGATTGTTAATAACATAGAAGAGAAAGGAATAGCATTTTTGCCATTAACATAATTCATAATTCATTGAAGTATTTTCTTTTATTTTAAGTGAGAAAGACAGGAAAAAGCATTAAGACACAGTTTATGCAGTAGAATCAATAATTGTCAAGAATTATTTTATAAGAAAATCATGGAAAAATATATAAACTTTTAGAAAGAAAATGCAACTTTATAAATCTTTTAGGGATTGATATTTATCCACAGACAGAACGAAATTNAAATATAATTTAAAAAATTACTAAATGAAAGAAATTTATAAGCTAAGTAATCAAGTAAATGAGTCTTAAATTAAGTTATTTAAAATAGTCTTAGATCCAGATGTAGTTTATAAGTTAGCAAACCTGGTCTTAAAGAGTTAGGTACATTCTTTATGCAAATATTTAAAGTTGGAGAATAATTTGGAGTTGGGAAAAGCATTAAAAACGCGTTCAATTAAACGAATTTTACATACACCCCGAGTGACAGAAGTTGAGTAAGATGTTATTGTTTTCTAAAAATCACTTCTTGCGTATACTTTTCCATCGATCAAAAGAAATGTTGCAGTCAGGCATCGAGTTTCCTTAATCCGTTTTCGATTTCCCCATCCATATGTATTCTTGTCTCACAGAATTCATATCTGTGAAACCTTAAACATTTTTTCTTATTTAAGAACTCCTGATTGATTCAGTCGATATTTTGAACAACAGCAAACGATTTTTGGAAGAGGAATACGTTTAAAAAATTAATTCGAAAATTGTTATTTTACTAAATTTTATTTAAAGATTATATGTTACAATTTTCTATTTAATAATAGTTATCTACTAGCTATATTTTCTTAACTTAATTATTATTATTTAAAAGAGATTTTTGACTAAAAGAAAATTGATTTTTATATTTTTAGTAATTTCATCACGTGTATAATTATCAGATGACAGAGTCGTTGATGAAATGTTCTTTAATTCAAGTAAATTTGAACTTTTAATTGATCTTTCTAGTGTTGACAGACAAGATGAATGAGTTTGAAATTGTTTTTCGTATCTTAGTCACGCTAGAAAATGCAATCTTCGAGAGAAAAACTTTCTTAATTTATATTAATGTTCAATTTGTTAACCGCACATCTCAATGTTAAATTTTCAGCTGTTTTTTAAAGATAAATAAAAAAAGGGAAAAAATGTTCGAGAATAATAGCTGCTCAATCACTTTTACAGCGTACCATATTTCTGTCTTCATATGATATAATCATTTTTAATGAGTTATATTTATGGATGACGATACAATTACCAGTTAGAAACTTTATAAAATGTGATTATAAAGAAATCCATTAAAGTAAAATGGTAGTAGTTTTGATGAAATGACTTCAGGCCTATTTGTAGGGCCTTCAGGCTGGTGATTGTGAGAAAAGAATCTTAGCATAGTTTACTCGTAAAGCAAAGACGTAGATAAATAGCCAGTAGGGAGTTTTCCCATTTGCCATTTCAGCTTTCATTAAACATGAATGAAAGATTCAGTTCATGACTTCAAACAGGTTTACAACTTCCCAAATGTACTCCATGGCCTTATGAACATCGCTTAAGATGAAGCGGGGAGGGTGTTTAATTAGCAGAAAGACTTGGGGGTATTTAATCCAATAACAACGTTTAGTTTTCCTTGGAGAGATTCACGCCTTCATTTTCAATATTTTCTGTAAAAGCATTGTTTAATTTACTCGGAACTATGAACTGATTCCTACCTCTTGAAAATTTAAAATAGCGATTTGCAAGCTAGGTGAACAAATAATTTAATACTTAAAACATCGATACAATTAACGTAAATAATTCTTCTTTGTCCACATTTCCGATAGAATAACCCCTAACAGACATAAGAGTTTAATTAAATTATCTTTAGAAATATTAAATTAGATGCTTAGTTTCGATGTTAAGAATGAAAATTGTGTTATTTTAATTATTAAATATCGGTTCGATACATTTTAATATATTCTACGCCATTTTTTGATAGGAAGCACGAGTGTCTTTCGATTTAGGAATAAAATAATAATGGTTTTTACATTTTTTTCCATTCTCTCGAGGCACATTCGTGACAACGCCCAACAACTGATGTCATAATTTTTGACATATTCATCGATGGCCACGATGATTTTGCTAATGCCATTGTTGATAAGAACAGCACCAATGCTTCGTCAGTGATTTATGGTTCGATTCTTTAGTTCTGAAAGTTGTAATTATGGTAGTGATATATCTGGATCTCAACACGCGACTTGCGGTAAGAATAATAGTCCAGAAGCTATTTATCATAGAGAGAACGATACATATTTTGTAACCTTACATATATAATGGAAATTATATATAATTTCTCTCCAGCTGTTAGCAGAAATATCTTTCGAATCACATAAATTAAGTGTCATTTGTATGGGCTAATCTTGCGGCTACGTATTGGTGCAAATTCGCACAGCAACAAATTACATTAATTTCCATCATTCTGACAACATTTTAATAACAATGTAAGATTTAATTAAGTGTAAAAGCTTTATACCGTATGAAATTAGATTCGTATTTGTGTATACAAAGTATAATGTTTTGAATTTTTATGTAAACAGATTAATTCTTACGGCTGAAACAAGGATTATATTTGTCAAATTTGAAGAATTATTACATTAAATAAATCAACTGAAAGTAAGAACTGCTGTGATGTATGTACTAAAAGGTTAGAATTCACGTTTTTCCACAAATCTAGCTTCTAAACTCAATGCTTAACAAAGTCCGTATCATTTTACTATCGATAAAGTAACAGTATCTAAGAAATAATAGCGCAAGATTCGAGTTATATAAAAAAAGTAATTTTTATAAAACAATTTAATAATATAAATCAAAGTTATCTGGTTAATTTATCAGATTACTTGACTTTAATGTTGATATAATGGATATTGTCGCCCAACATCAATCAACATGGTCAATGATCAATGTCAGATCTACCATTATTTTTTTGCTAAGAAACGGTGTGGAACTTAACAGTAGATCATACTTTATTTTTTCGCTATCAGCATCACGCTTTGACTGTTAGGAAATAGAATTCCGACAACGTTTCTAATAAATATGATAAATGTGTGACGATAATAAATGTAACACAATAACACTTTATGCATTAAATTGTTTATTTAGACTTAAGCTGAATCAATAACGAGATGAATCAGTTTGCGATGTTATATTTGTTTGAACGTTCATGTAGAAGTGATCCGATTTTAATGGAATTTTGCAAGATCTTTACGAGATTGTGTAGGAAAGATAAAATATTAAAAAAATAACCTCTGGTCTGAAAAAAAACTTTATTTGTTCAGCGTTAGAATGATTGAATTTCAATAAACCAATAAACCTTATTTAAATCTGTTTGTTTTTACTTAGAATTTAAAATAAATCTCATTAAAAATGACTCGCGAGTAAATTTTTTTTCTATGGCAAAAATATATAATTAGAAAAGAAATAACAAAAAAGGGCAGTTTATTTTATATAAATATTTAAAAATAATAGTTTTAAATGTATTAATAATTCAATAAATTCACGAAAATTTTAAAAGATATCTTTTATTATTATATTATTTTCAATAAAAATCGTATAAAATTTTAATGAATGCAAAACTATATTAAGCGATGATTTTGCTAACAAAGCTGATATTTAAATAAATAAAAGTCATAAGTGGGTTAGATAATGAATATGACGATAAACTTTTATCGCACGTATTAATGAAAGAGTTAACGAATTTACACAAGTTCTTAAAGTGGGACAAATAGACCTCTTAAAAGTCCTAATAACAGTTAGAGGAAGAAATCCGTAGTAGTAGGAGAGGATAAGGTGCAGCATAAAATACTTAATGACTCAGACCATTTGCTAACCCCAACCTGACACACAACAATAAATGTCTTTATTATTTTCTACGGTAAATTAACTAAACTAATTAAAGCTTCGTCTTGGTCCCAAGTTCACCGTTCCAGATCGGATCGGCGTAATTAGATATCTCCTCCTCCCTGTTCTTCTTCCTACGCTTAACTTGATCTAAAGGTTTGCTGATCTGACGCGTTGGGTCTACTCCAATTTTCTCCATTGTTTCCTTTTCAAGCATCACTAACTCTCGAAAGTCTCCTCAAAATACACACACGTTAAAAAAGTTGCCTTTAATTAACCTTTCCTTACACTGCCTTCTTTTTAATCTTTTAGCAAAGCAAACGTTTCGCTTATCCTCTTCCAACTCGCCACTCTTCGTATACAAAATTTCGCATCTCCTAATGAAGATAAACAAAGTAATTCGATCTTTTTCTAAAATATTTTCCTCTATAAATTATTTATAGAGGCTAATGTATTGAAAAAAACAATAAATGGATATCGTTAGCAATAAGATATATCATTTTAAATTTATATAATGTACTGTACGTTACAAATAATAACTTATCTTAAACCACTGTAAATGTATAGGCCTGTAAACATAGAAATATTTATTTATACATTAATCTAAATGTAATTTAAGTCTACTTTTTCTGTATGAAACATTAGACAAACTATATTTAATATATTAAAATGTAATTTAATATTATACAATTTAACTTAACATAATACAAAATCATAGAATATATTAAACTATTTAGGCCATGTTGATATATAACTCTAGCTCTAACTTACATAAAATAAAGACAATTTTGCAGGTAAGTTGAGTACCGAATTGTATTTTATAATATAATTTAATTTATATTAAAACCTAAAAACAAAATTTTATAACTCTAAAGAAATTTTAAAATATTAAAAAATATAAAGAAAAATATTCTATAACTAATCAGAGAACCGCTTAAAAGATGTTGAGAAATATTTATCCAATACACGATAAGATAGTAAAAAGCTACGCGCATCTTCCAAGATAGCCGCTTCATTACACTTTATTGTTATTAAGAGAGAAAGAGTTATTTTTACGACTACAAAATAAAACTAAAAGGACGCAAATAGGAATCCAGATTAAAATCTTAACATATTTAAAATATTTCATACCATTTTTATATACATTGTTATCTAAGTTCTTAAAATTATCCACAAAAACTTGTTTAATTCATAAAGAATTTCTTTAAAAGGTAATAGAGATAAATACAAATGATATAAACTAGAAAATACTTTAAACAGATTTATAAAGTAAAATATATTTTGTCAATAACATAGTACTATACAATCTAACGTGCAACCTAATTAATGTAACACAAGCTCACAGAACATATTAGATAAGAGAATAACACAATCCAACATAATCAAACACAACAAAACCTAATATAATCAAACATAACACAATCTAACTCATCAGCTGGATGCCTTCTCATATAATCAAAGTAATTTAACACGTCATATAACCTAACACAGTTTCGTATATACTCTCATAGAATCTAATGTAACCTAACATAAGGAATTACTATATACTGTATATATAATCTTGCCCAACCTACAAAGCAAATGAACTCGTAGAGCCGACACTAAATGAGGAAAAGACGAGGAGGAGAAGGAGAATGAAATGAAGGAGAAGAACGGAAGAAAAAGGAGGAGGAAGAGGAGGAAGAGATGGCACCTACAATTGTCTCTGTCTTTCTTAATTGGCATTTCCCTTTTAGGATATCGAAAATGCCAGCATTATCTTAAAATATAATTGAAATCCCTGATGTTTCGACCTTTTCCTAATACTGATCTAGCTTAACGTGACTCAACCTGATACGATTTAACAAAACAGAATTTGACACAGACTAATTGAATTTAATGAAATCTAAGGAAATGTAATACATCACAAATGAGACAATACAAATCTCTGTAAATTGAAGCCTTTAAATACAAAATAAAACTCGATATATACCTATAGACTGTATATACATATAAAATTTAATTATCCAATTCATTTTCTCAATTTTATCTGTTTAAATAAAAAAATATATTCATCAATGCAATTAGTTAATTAAAAGAAAAAAAATTGACACTAAAAGCCAATAGAAATTCATTACAATGTTTAAATTATAGCTTAAGCCTCATAAATTTCCCAATAAAGTAGAATATTTCATCAAAATGGCCAGTTTTATGTAGAAGTTTCATTATTACGGGCATTAATGCCAAAACTTCGATTTAAAAAAAAGATAAAAAAAAGTATTGTTAATGCGTAAAAGAAAATGCAATTACCTGAGAAAAACAATGAATGTTATTCATGATTTGGCTTTTGTTGAGAAATTCTAAGTAATAGCGGCTGGTAAACTTATTTTTTACTTCCCCTCTTCTTATCTAAAGGAGCTGGACATCAAAGGGTGTAGTTTAAAGAATGAGTAATCGCCAAAATTAATTAGCAGCAGCGGCATTTTCTTGATGGGAACCTTTTGCGGTTTTCACTCGTTTATAAACACAATGGCAAGAGGCGGTGCCGACGAAAGAGGAAAAAAAATCGAAAAATTAAAGCATTATATATTAATTCTTGTTTGTACATAAAGCAAATTATCCATAAATTACTTGGTTTGCAGAAGAAAATCCTCTGGCTGAATGCCAATGCAGACGAAATCAAAGGATTTCAGGTGGTAAAAGCTAAAGCTAAAATTTCTAATTGATGTTATGTTTTAATACTCCATTAAGAACAATAGACACGTTTGTCTCTTAATTTTAAACATTTTTAATCTTTAATTTTTTTTTCCTTCTTTACATTTAATTATATTAACTAAAACTTATTACTAAATAATAGAAACAGAAAAATAAATATTAAAAATATGTATCAAATATGCTTATTTTTATTTTAATTCTATACATAATTAATTATTAAAATAATAAAAAAAACTAACAAAATAATTTTTGCTTAATTATTTTTCTATAATTTTATTAACGAAATAAAAACAATTAATAAAATGAAACAAATATATATTTAATTTGATAAATAAATAAATATATTTTCTTAATAATTTCTTAAACAAAATTTTTTCATATA
>NW_019384323.1:1341270-1348499 GCF_000671375.1 Centruroides sculpturatus
ATATATATAATAAAAAAATTAATTTTAAAAAAATTTAATTAAAAAAGCAGGCTTTTTATTGCTTTTATTATTATTTTTTCTTTACAATAAAACGAAATTAAAAATATTTAACCGGATTTAAAGGAATGTAAACAACAATATCAACAGAAATATTTTTTGTAAGAGGTTTTTATTTTTTTCTATTTACCGAAAAGTTGCGTTGAAACAAGCTGATAGCCATTAAGAACCGAGTACAAGCGATTTTTACCATATATCCTTTGATATCATCCAGCAATCAGATATGTTTTCTTGTTTTCTTTTATGGCTTCCTTGATGGCATCTGCCTTCTTTTCCATTCGGCTTTTACTTCTTCAAATAGCAAGACATGTCATGAAGATTTAGCCATTTATAATGATATCATCTAAGTAAAAAAAAGTAAAAAATATATATAAAAATATAATCGTTATTCACTCGAGTAATTAACTACAATTATAATTAACAAGAAAATCTCAAAATGACTTTAACAATTTAATTTAAGAATACGTTTACTGATGAATTTAATCAACATGTTTATCAGTAATATTTACAAGGTAAACACCGCGTGTTACATAATTTAATAATAATATATATTTTGTTAATTATCAATTAATATTCGATTTTATAAATTAGTAAATCCTAAAGAGATTTATTTCGTTGAAATTGTGTAGCCTTAGGAAATAAATGAGCAATAATTGGATGTTGAAGATAAATTTGATAATTAGATTTTATCTTTGTTTGAGTTGTGAAGCATTATTCATATGTTCCTTATCGAAATGCTATTTATAAGATATATATATATATAATATTACGTAAAATATTCAGATTATATGAATATCTTACACAGGAAATATATAATTTATATATCCATTATATCTATATATAACGACATGTGCTTACAGATCATAGCCTATGTTTATTATATAGACTATATATTGTATATATATCATCAGCAGTATCTATCATATAATTGTATATATATTATAATTTATGTAAGAATTGCTTAAATGAATTTATTTGGTACAAGGTTGTTTTTTTACTCTGTAAACGGAGAACAAAACAATAAAAATACTTTAATTTTTAAAATTTATTTCACCTCTCTGAATAGAAAAGTCTGATTTTTACAATGAAAAATATGTTTATAGTATATTTTTTCTTGTTTTGTTTATGTTATTCGTCTATCAGAGCTGCCAGAAACTGTTAAAAATCACAAACTTTAGTTAACATATTAGAGAGTGAACAAATTATGATAGCATCATCTCCAAACTTCTCGGGGATGATAAGACGGACCTTTTTTCGATTTAAATCATCCATACGGCTGATAGGAAAACTTCAAATTTGATAAACAATCTCTCTGAAAATGAAAATCCTTACGTAAATTGTGGATTTAAGAACTTCACGTTCTTTATCGATTCCCGAAGAAGACAAGTTACTTGAATAATTATCGGATTTTGACCTTTATGTGTTAAATAATAATTCCGAGTATCTTGTTCGAAATTGATATTTCTGTTTTTAAAAAAATATTTCATTTTAGTTGAATTTTTTATTAATTCTAAAATATTGTATATTTTTCTTAATTTTTTAATATAAAAATAATCTTTAATTGAGAAATATTAATTATTTGTCATGCAAAGTGTTCTTTGTTTAGGCTATATGTGTGAATATCTTGACAAAAAAGTAAAAAAAATATATGGAAAATAATTTATTTAGATATTTCACGCAGTTTTTCTATATAGTACTGTATATATATATATAGTTTATATATGTAAAATTTTTCAATTTTCGAAAAATAGAAGAGAATGCTTTCAGAATAAAATTGTTTACATTTAATATAGTACTCTAACATATTAGCCATTTTCTCTATTTATCACCTTGGAGCATTGCAAAATAAAAGAAATAAAAATTCTTTGAAGTTCAGTAACATTTTTGTTTCGTTTTTTTCTTTTTCAGTTGAATAAATTCCAAGAATGCGAACGAAACAGCTTCTGTTTTTGATCAATATAGCAATATAGCAATGAACAAGGAATTGATTTTGGATCTGTCCAAAAAGCTTAGCATTTTTTGCGACTGAATATTATAGATCAGAATAAAAAAATCGATTTATTTAAGTCGAAAAAGTACGGAAAAAATATTTATATTTTGAAAATGTGCCTTTGAATCAATTAAAATTTATGTAAACCATGGAGAGAAAGGGGCCAATTGATATCCTTCTTTTTCACGGTATTTTTAAATTAAAAACAAAGAAGCTATCGCCTGGAGTCATTACGAATGTGAATTTTATGCATTAGCTTTAGTGTTAACCTTTGACCTCTAGAATATAGGCTATTGTGAGGTGAAAGTAGTATAATAGTGGATATTTCCCACGAGAGTCGTAGTGAGCAAAACAACAGCCCAGGATTGTTTTTATAGTCCACAGTTTTACGATACAATCACATAGACGAGGGACCAATCTAGTCGGTCACCCTTTTGTTAGTTCTCATTGTCGGCAGGAAATTTTGGCAGTCAGGTGGGTTATGGCTAGTGTTACGTGTACATAAAGATCCAGATGACGTAGTGAAGCTGGAAGGTCTATCGAGATTAGTCGAGTTTATTTTCGTCCCGGGCTATATACTATCGATGTGCTTTCGACAACAAACAAGGAAGAAGACGTTATTAGAATAGAAATAGTTTCCTGCCAGCAGTTTTATGGAAACGTTATCTAAAGGTACTTTGTGGTTAGAATTATAATGCGGTTCCTGTCCTGTATTGTTGTTGTACATGGTCGAATAATAGGAAAATCATAAAGAAGTTGTTCGCGGGAGATGGATTTTTAAAGAATTCATGAATAAAAATATTGGGTTAAGATGAGGTGCTTTATGAATTATGCCCGAAAACTTTTATATGTATAAATATAAACTGGATATACAGGGAAAACTGTTAAGCATCACTCGAGACTTCTTCACTTTTCTATTGAATTTATTTAATAAAATTAACAATTAAATTAAAATTAAAAGAACTGTTCATTTAATTTAACAATTCTTGTAGTCACGTAGCTGAAAACAGAAATTGTTTAAAGTGTATTCTAATAATTAAAGTAACAAATTCGTTACTCTTCTTTTGTGTAAAATAATGTTGCAAACCGTAATATAATTATGTATCACTTTAATTAAAATATAATTTAAAGTGAAAATTAACGTTGTGTAGAATAACAACTGAAATTTCGAAAAAAGAAAATAATGATAATAAGCTTATTAATTTAATGCTCGGGTAAGAATTCTCAAATATGAAATTTAATTATAATTGTAGGCCTGTGAAATTGCGAAATAAATATTTTATATATTAATAATATTTTTATTTAATGATGGGATAAAAATTTGGGGGAGAAAATGCAATTATATATAACAAAATCTAGGACAGATTCCCAATTGATGGAGGCAGATAACCGAAAAGGCTAAACTCCACTGAAAGGCAAGTAAAGGTTAATCTAGTTTGTCTACAACTGATGAAAGTTGCAGAAAGTCCCACTTAAATGCCTCCTGTAGATAGCGTTAACCTTTTGGTCATTCCACATCCGTTTATAACGGGTCTTGTCCTATATCCGAGCTATTTTCTCTTGCTATTTATAGAACCATTCAGGAAGCGATCACCATCTACAGTATATTAGCTAACATTATCCCTTAACCTGGTTTAATTATAAACAATAATTATACAAATGAACGCTTTATTAAGTTCTAAACTATTAACAAAAAAGAATTTGTTTAGAGATTAATAAAAATGTAGAGCGTTATAGCTTTCTGTAAACATTGTGCAGGAGATGTTTCTGAAAGAAAAGTTAAGAAGTCGATGATTGATTGCGGTAAAATCGACAAAAGTATAAAACTTGGCGATTGTCACTTTTTTAGTTTTTATTAAAAAGTCAAAAACAGCCAGGTTTTTGCTTCAGATACCCTAAAATGTATTACCTATATCTGTTTAGTTTCTATCAGATAAAAGAAAAAATTCTTAACCGGGTTTACGACATTCCCAGAAGAAATATTTAAAGGTTTCAGAAGTGTTTCAGATATTTTCAAATCCAAAAACTAAATTCTGGTAAAAGTCTTTAGGATTTTCTATTTGGGAATTTTATATAATTGTCAAAGAAATTTAACATTGTTTACCTTCTTTAAAAAGTTTGGCTTGGTATAAAAAAAGAATTGAATTTAGCTGTTATTTTGAGAAAATACAAAGAAAAGTCGGATAATAAAAAGTTTTAAAGGGTATTTATCTCGGTAATAGCTTCCATTTACTCAGTGATGATTACGGAAATAGAAAAAAATACATAAAGTTAATAATATCTAGCTAAAAACTACATCAATGATATTGCATTAAGGGTAGTGGATTCTTGTAAAGTTTAAAGCAACAGAAACAACTAGAAACAGTTACACAGATGAAGGACGACAATTTCACATATTTCCCAAGGGATATTCCTACCTGAAAACACTCAAAACATTAGAATCTTTTATACAGCAACGGTAATGTAGATTTTCTTTATGCAATTTTCTGCGAAAACCCAATAATATGATATTTGAATTCGGCAAAGTAATGATTCAAATGCTCTTATCATCTACAAACTTTGCATAAGGCTGAGTGGTAATAACTTGCATCGAATTCGAACAGTAAACATTATCCCGTTTCGACGAGTTTACGGATTAAAGTGCATTATACAAGCAAGATTAGATTTTAAAGGGAAATTTTGTTACTGTTCAGCGATATATCATTACCAATTTCTCGAAAGTATGTCGAGAATATTTCCGATGCAGGTCACTGACCTTTCTTGGTATGTTTCTTTCTAGACAGGATCTTTTTATCAATTTTTTTTTATTTTGTTTGGTATGACAAAATTTCCAAAACTGTGTGATTTATATTTATTTCTAACAGGAGGAAAATATTTTCAGTTCTTCACTCGAATTCATTCGTACTGTTTCCTTCTTTCGCAAGGATATAGATTGAAAACAGTTTCTTCATTTAAGTGGCAAGTCGTATCTCTAAACTCAATAAGTTTCCAGAAAAGTTCAATATCTGTGAATGTAAAAGATGAACCGAGAAATAAATATTAATGGTTTTTTCCAAGGTATGCTTGGAATAAAATCGACGACGGCGTGATTTATATTTCGAATTTATCGTGAATCAAATCGGTTTCGTATTATTTCTGGAATGTAAGATGGAGACAAAGATAAAAGAAAAACAGAAGAAGAAAGCAACCAGGTGGACGTGATTAACTGAAAACTTCTTCTGTAACCCTCCCAACTACTGCTGATAGTGATAAGATTACTTTTATGCATCCAAACAGTTTTTCTCTAATTATCATAGAAACCCGGAGTTAGTGGAGTCGTCACTGTTGAGGATTAAGGAGATGCCAGTTTATGTGTGTCGTTAGGATGGAAAACCATTACTGTTTTCCTACGCTGTGGGACGATTTGTGACCGTATACTTCATGCTAATGGACAACACGTCGCCTTTGTTTTCCATCTAAGAATGGAAACCTGGTCTTAATGTCTAGATAATGTTTCTTGTGTCTTCGACTCCGACTACGTTATTAGTGGACTGTGTTTTGTACATAGTACCGAGATTGATGTCGCCATAGTTTTTATACTTTCTTTATGCCAAGTAAACCATTTATCTGATGTAATCTGTTTTGTCGTACGAGAATTGTTTACAAGAAAATTTATATCTAATTTAAATTGAAATTTTTACGTATACGTTTATAGATAAATGTTATAAATAAATTCCGCATTAAAAGTTTCATAATTAATTACGATTTTATAATTTATCATCGGCTAAATAATGCAAACAATGTATTCTCAGTTTTGAAATTGTTAACAGAGCATTCCTTACATAACATCTGCAGCATCCGCATCATTCTATATTCATTCTCAAGTCTAGATGTAACCTCTCGCAATAATATACATATTTCGTGAATAAAATTGTAAATATAATCATCTAGTAGTTTATTATTTATATTTTAAACTTCAGTAATAAAAGAGATCCGAAAGAACATGAATTAAACAGCACTAGTGATACTTTGTTAACACAAAATTATCTATAAATGGAAGAGCAATTCTGATGTTTTTCCTTTAGCAAACATTCTATCCAATTAGCAGGTGCTCTTTAAGTCAATATCTAGTTGTTCCTATAATTATAATGATCTATGAAGAGTCTCAACAAGCTCTTTACTCAGACAAGTTTAATGATATTTTCTCCTAATTCAGTTGCTTTATTATCCAAGTCGACACTTTGCAAAATTTATTTAGAGTTAATAGATTTTTAATGCGATTATAGCAACTCATTTTATGGATAAATTATTTAATTGCATGAGAGTAAAGTATATTTCCATTTATAGTTACTATTATCATCATTATATTGACAATTAATCATTTTATTATTTATTTACAGTCGAAATTTATTTATTTTTTAAACTTAGTTTAGATAATTTATCAATTTAATTAAATCCACTTAAAAATAATTTAATTATTAATAATAAGTAAACATAATTTAGTATATGAATTATCAAAAATGTTTTTAATATTTAAAAACTGTAAATAATAAAATATATTAATATTTACGAGAAATTATTGAATTCTTCGGTAAAGAAACCAATTTTCCTGTTGATTTACTTAATAATTAGTTGTAAATTAGTTATAAATGTTCGAATATTCTTATATATTATCCAATATGTTATATTAAAGTTATAAATGATAATAGTATGATGATTATTAGCTAATAACTTATAACTGATTTAAGTGAATATATTAGTTAACTTGTTTGTAATGTGTATATTATTATATTAGTTAATATCAGTAATTCTATATTAGTTTTATGGATAGCAATTAAGTGTACACAATATATATATATATATATACACTCTCACATATACATACACATCAAACTTTCCACGCTGTGGGGCATAAAAACAGCCGTTATTTTTCATGTCATCATGGGTTATCCAAGCTTACTATGAGATGCTGCTTTGTTTGTTTGTTTATTAAGTTATGGCAACGCAACACTTGGGCTATCTGCCTAGAAGGAATGCCTTCAGGAGGTCTTTTTAAGGGTAACTGGCCCCTATTAAGGGTAACTGGCCTTCTTAAGGGTAACTGGCCCTCCACAAACGTGGAGAAAACCCGAAAAACTTCACCTGGCTAGCTCGTCATGCGCGAACCACGACCGAACTCCCAGTATTCAGGGAACGGAATCAC
>NW_019384323.1:1350459-1361785 GCF_000671375.1 Centruroides sculpturatus
CATACTTGCTTTATTCTTCATAAGTGCTTAGCACCATATAAGGAAATTTATAAAGACCTTTTAACTAGAAGCAAGCAATCTAAAATTACATACATTTTGCAAAAGGTAAAGCATGGATCTGAAGATAATGCAGAAAAATGCTCAGAGGATAAGGATAACTTGCCAAAAAGAAAACTCTCTCGGTTAATTAATAGTGTTTTTAGTGATGACGAAGAAAACATTGTTTAATTTATATTAATATGTATCACTTAAAAAATTTTAATGAAGATATTTATCTTAATTATGAAAATATACTAGCATGTTTTTTAATTTTTGGTACCTAACCCTCCTTTTCGTATTAGTTCTTTGTTTCGTATAACACGGATTCGCATAACACGGCAATTTTTTGGAATGTAACTACCGTGTTATACGGGGGGTTACCTGTATTTGTAATATTCGATATTCGTCACATTTTGATGAATTTTTTATTTTTCTATATTCATCAGTATTTTCTATATTCGTCGTCATTCCCAACACTGGAAGTGACACTACAATTGCATGCCCATGCCAATCAGCTAGCCATGTTAGCTAGTTGTAGTTAATCAGTATGCTTTGTGTGGTCATTGTGTGTGTTGTTGAGTTATTGAAAAACAATCAATGCGAGAAACAAAGTTCCAATTGCTCCAAAGTGGCACCCAAATGTTGCTATAGTCAACCAAAATACAAATACTGTACATTCAATAATAACGTAATTGCCTACTTCAGAAAAGTTTTAAAAAGCAGACAAAAACACACAGCACTGGACGAGTTCTTCATTAAATCGAGCACTACTGAATCATCAACAAAACAGACTCCATGATCATAATTGGAATTGCCTAATGTTTTAATTGATATGTCTTCTTCTAAACAATAATACTGTTCTTCCCCTTCTACCACTATATCTTTATTGTACTAAATAAATACAGTAAAGTTTTAAAAACAACATAATTTTTATTCTTGTATCTTTTTTACAGGATGGGAATGGATTAATTGAATATCAGTTATTTATTATGAGAAAAACTATTTCTATATTCATCATATTCCATATTCATTAGGCCCTTGGAAACAGATTAATGACAAATATAGAGGTTCCACTGTATATGCAATATGTAATATTCATTACATATTGACTATATACAATAACTTCATCATCATCAGAAATTTATTTTTCAATGTCGGAATTTTCTGCAAGTTTTTCCACTATATCATTTTCAGATTATATAATCAACTTTTTATCATCTGACTGAAGTAATCTGCTGTAATTCTTAAACATCTTCTCATTGTCAGTTCAATATGCAATATTTTCCATTTTCAGACAGAAAACTGAAAAACATCTTTAAAAAAAATTAACAAAATACTCTAGTGGATCATGGTAACTGTCACATACAAATTAAGGTAGTATTGAGAAAAACAGAAAAATATGCAGTTTTACCCTAAAAAAAAAAAAAAAAAAAAAAAGCGAAATGTAATAAACGAACATTATTAATCTAACTAAGGTTTTTGACAACGTTGCTTCTGGTCATAAATGAAACTTTAGATAAATAATTATAGTTTATACGGATGATCTCATTTCTCTCTATCATTAATTAATTGTCTCATTTAATGATCAAAAGAATTAATATCGAATCACCGAACACATCTCGAATATCCAATAAAACTCTTTATCAAAGCGATCCACCTTCACTTAGTTGAAGATGAATTACCTGAACCAAATAATTATCTAGGATATTTCCACACTCTCATAACGATAATGTGAACTGCATGAAAATACAACGCACACTTTGGTTAGAGCAACACATCTAACAACCTTAATATCCATGAGTCTCCATTACTTCCAGTCGGACAGTCCTGTCTCTTGGCCTGTGAAATCGGAAATATGATTATACTAGAGCTCCATTCTACTTGGATCTTTCTGTCCGGTGATAAAAACCTAACAAAAATTGTTTATTTATACTCTTAACTCTTTATAACTAGAGAAAATGTTTATACACTTTCAGAATTTGCACATTTTTCTCCTTCTAAAAAAGGAATCAATAATATAAGCTCCCTATATATAAAAATATATTTTAAATGATATTTGATAGAATTCATTTTATGTCGAGTTGGATCAAAGCCAAATCGTTTTATTCCACTGATTGATTGGATGGATTTTAAAAGAGAGGATATTCTCTTTTTATCCCAAATGCTGTATAGTAAGTACAATGCTCTCTGATACTAGCCTATAAGAATCTTTGCTTACATAAAAGAAAAAAAAATACCTATACATTTTTTTACTCACAGTTAAACTAGTACATTTCTTAATTTTGATTACAGTATAAACAAAGATGGATTTGTTGCAGAAAGAAAACAATTTCCTGAGCCGTAGTGTCGGGATTTAGAAGATAAAACGAAGTACTTGATTAATTGGTTTGCACTTCGATCAGTCTGTATTGTGTTCGGGGTGTCGACCGGAAATGTTGAAGAATATCATTCATCATTTCCGGTTACGTGACCATTCTTCTATATTCGAGCTCCTACCAGAACGGTTTCCTCTAAGACCGACTTCATCACGATATAAATCCTTTAAGAGGAATTCGAACCGTAATGAAGCTACTTCAAAAATGACGTTCAGTTCAACTACTCGACCTTTATTAAGTTGAACTAATTGTAATTAAATTTTGTAACTGTAACTGGAGTTATAGAATTTGCACTTTACTAAAACAATAAGATATTAAATTATCTTTTACTTCTATGTATGATTGTTAATAACATAGAAGAGAAAGGAATAGCATTTTTGCCATTAACATAATTCATAATTCATTGAAGTATTTTCTTTTATTTTAAGTGAGAAAGACAGGAAAAAGCATTAAGACACAGTTTATGCAGTAGAATCAATAATTGTCAAGAATTATTTTATAAGAAAATCATGGAAAAATATATAAACTTTTAGAAAGAAAATGCAACTTTATAAATCTTTTAGGGATTGATATTTATCCACAGACAGAACGAAATTTTTTATTAAAAAATAAATAAAATAATAAATGTTGTTTATGTCGGTAAAGTATCCTCCTTATTTTTTGTGTGCCTGTTTTATACTTTTACACTAAAATTTATTAATGTATTATAATAGTTATTATATTATTATTAAAATAAATGCAGTGTATAATATATTTATTTAATATCTAAAAAATAATGAATTAAATTTGTATATAATATAAACTTTTTAGTAGAAATTGTATAAATGCGATGTAAAATATAATATTTAATACATAAAATTAAAAAAACAATTGAAAAAGTACCTTAACAAATTTTATATATGTAAATTTATGTATTAAAATTAAAAAAAAAAACGTTTAAATAAGAAAGAAAAAATATTTTACTAACTTTGCTAATACAAAATAATAATAAAGTATGCATATTTTTGAAGAATGTAAATAAAAGAATAAGTATAAAAGAATTTAATGTGTTCATATAAGACACATAATTTATTTTTCGAATGTAAAAAATAAATTTTTAGTTATGCAAATTTCAATTTTGTAATCGAAAATTGATTTATAAAATATTAAAGTAATAAAAAAATGTCAGATATGCAATACAATTTTATATATTTAATAAGAATTTTATATAAAAATGCTAAATTTTCTAGTATATAAGAGGAGAAATGAACGTATGTTACAAAGAGAAAAGTATAAATTTAGACTTCATTTGCAACACGAATTGGATTGAAAAAAATGATCAAAATCTAATCAAAATTTACGAGAAATTTATTATTCCGCTGTTAATAATAACTTTACAGTTATCATGTGTAATGATTGACTCATAAAATGCATCAAGCTAAAGCGAAGCTGTTTGAAACTAAACAGTGTAATAACGCATACCATACCTAGGCTTTCATCATACGAATCATTGTGCATTCGGTCTGGTATGTTTAATACCAGCGGTTATTTGGTCAAACTAGCAAATGGTGTTACACCCCGTTTGCTGCCTGAACTATGGAAGGTTATAATTCTATCCTATCACCAACTATAAGCTCTCTCCCTTTGTCTTCACCTTCTAAATATTCGGGTTAGTTTAATGAAACGTTAATATCTTTACATATTAAAGCCATTTGGGTGATTTCCGAATGGATTTACGACGAAATTCTATAATGCTTTAACGGTTTGTAGCCGTATCAAGGTTAAAAAATGCCATTTTTTAAATAAGTTGATGCGTAATTAAATATAAACACGTACATTAAGGTCATATCAATCAATGTTAAGTGGGTTGATTCAGGATGAGTACATTGTAAACGAGTGCTGTTACGTTAACAAAATCACATTTAATTTCGTATGCTTTTTTTTCCTATAAAGATAAAACTGTAGCGGGTAATTAATTTTACGAAATGAGATTTTTGTTTCTCGATATCGCACCCGTTTTATATATATAACTGAGGAAATTCTTCACGTCGTGACATTTCTGTAAACAGTAGGGAACGGACTACAAGGAGTTATTGCACCTGGCATCAAGATTAATGTGCTGTCGCCCGGACAATTAAGTGCACTTGCTGTGCACACTCTGTTGCTGACAGTTGAAATTTATAGTTGGGCATAGATCTGACGTTAACCTGTCCACATACACCTTTGCATGTTCATAAATTGTTTTGAATGTGTATAATAGAAGGCAACATTTTATGTTCTCTTTTCTCTTTTATATTTGGCCATTGTTTGTTGTTTGTTATAAAATTTTTAAATTATATAAAATTTAATATCATTAAAGTAGTTCGAAATGGCTTTCGGTTAAATTAAAACATAGAAAAATGACTTTAGAAGAACATTAAAGTCTAAATAAAAAAAAAAATTGATGAAAGTTTTGTTTAGTATAAAAGTCGGCGCGTGGAAAGATTTCTTAAATTAATGAAGCCGGACATAGTTTAAAGGAAGAGAAGAGAATATCGAAGGTAATTAAGAAACGAGAGACATTTAAGTTTTAAGAGAATTAAACTAAAAGTGAAGATGAGACAAAGACGATTTTTAAGAAAAGATAATGAGTAAATGATCCGTAACAAACGTGAATTCTGAGGAAGTGATTTGTTCGCGGAGGCGAAACGACTCTTAATAGCATACCAACCCAGATAGTTCCTCAATAAATTCAGCTTCTGATCAATTTGCAGCTCATTAAATACCATCGGAGCGCCTAAGGCTTACCTCCACCTGGCTGCAGATAGGTGATGTTGTGGAAAGTTTATGGACTCGTTAAGGAAACAATAGAAGCTAACAATGCGAGGAATGAATAAAAACGAACACAATTACTTCCAACCAGGTTGCGGCTTGGGTGCAAAAGCAAAAGAAATAAATAATTTACTTCCTTTAATAAACAGTGGCACAAAACATGTAATTTGTCAGTAATTAGACTGCCAGATCAGACCATATCGATAAATTCCATTTACGCAGGTCGAAAGTCGTGCCGTATTTTCTCCTATCAAATCAACGAATTTAGCTGCAAAATGTAACTCATTTCGTGATTTAAACATTCATATTTCTATTTACACTGACGTGATAATAACTGAATCGAATTTATAGTCTACGATATAAATATTAATCAGTCGTAGCGCGTTAAAAAAAAAGAAAAAAAGAACTGGCGAAATGATAATAAACTAGAGGCAAGTCAGATTACCAAATGTAATGTTATTGTAAATTCAAAAATATATATACTTTTTTGTTTTTTTTTATTAGTTTATGTCGAGATACTACACATTTTTCTTCCTTTTTTTACATAAAAATATGAGAAACAAATAGCATATCTGTAAAGAAAAAGAATATTCAGAAACTTTTTATAGAATGAATGAAAATTTATTCATTAAAAACTTACAAATTTTGTTTTATTTTTTTTTCTAATGATGAATATGTTTTATTCACAATAGTAAATCTTTAGTCAAAAAAGTTTTCCCTTAGGTTATCGTTGATTTCAATAATTTTCTCGCAATTTATTCAACAGTTACAAAATAACGAATGATTATTCGCTAAATCAACGTTCGTAAATCGAGAAAAATTTCTTTTTTGCCAATATCTAAATACACTTTATAAATTTCTTATATGTAAAATTCGACATTATCGATCTTAATTTACATTTTACAAAAGGGAAAAAGTATTAAAATTATTGATTACAATTTTTAAAAAAAAATGAAGCTATTCGTAAACTCATACTTGTATGTAAATTGATGTTTCTGACTGTAAAATAATTAAATATATAAACAAATTAGAAAAACAAAAAGATAATTCAATTTTGTTACGAAAGTTTCTGTAAATAATGAATTGAATCTCAATAATTAACTATTAAATGTAAAAGGAAATTTTTTTCTTTGAAGTATACATTTTGCTTTTTTTTTCCTTCTTTTTCCTCTTTCCTCCTCTCTTTGCTTGTTCTTTAAAGATATCAAGATTAAGTTATCCAAAATAAATACGTTCCTCTGCTTGATTAAACTTCCAAGAAACCATCCGAGATTCTCATAAACAAAATTTTTGCTTCAATAATCTCTACCTGTTCAATTTCAATTATTTCGAAAATAAATTCATTTTCTGTTACTAATTTATTGATTTATTTTGAGTTTCATTAAAGGAAAAAATATATATATTTAATTTCCCCCTCTTAGATTATAACTCATTCATACGTGCAACTCGATAGATTTAAAAAGTATCTTTAGTGATTCAGGAATGCTTTTTAATATTAAAAATTGCTTGGTGTTTTTTCCCCTCTTCCTACAAAAATAAGAAGAAAGTGCTTTTAATAACCGAGACGGGCGAATATTAAAAAGAATGTAGTAAACACGTTATTAATAATAAACTTTAGAATTCACACAACTGTTGAATTTGTTCTTTCGCCTCTTTGGATGTAACCGTTGATGTATATATATATAAAAGAAAAAGTTTAACTTAACAAACGAGACTTTCTTCTTTTAATAAAGGTTTTCACTTTCCCTTAAACAGAGTTCGCATTCCAACGGTAACAAATAAAGGAACCTAAAGTATTTTGTCTGAATTGTTCAAGAAAGAATGAATTTTGGACGGCATTTGGAGAATTCTTCGCAATGACACAGCTCTACAATTAATTGAAGAAAACTATTTTTGATTTTGTAGACTCGAGTAAAGTTTTAAATGCATACAGTTCTATTTTTAAAGCCGAAATTTCTTAATTTAAACGGTTTTTTTAAAACCTATCTTCCCTATACTAATCTACTGTGATTTCGATATACACGTTCGACGTTCATTCCGCGTATCTAAATTTCGTTCTAGTTGAATGGTTTCGAGATGAAATTTAATTTAATATTCTAAATATTTAGGTAAATGTGTAAAGGAAAATTAATTTTGATGAAAATCGGATGATTAATAATTTCCAACGAGATTTTTCACTTATAGAGTAGTGCTTAATTAAATTGAATTTAATTTCAAATTTAACAAAATTGTATTACTTGCTTGAATTATAAATTTATATAAAATTATAATCATCAATAGTAAAAGTTATCGAATGCTATTATAATCTATATCACAGTATAATAAATATATAACAAAATATGATTATTAATTAAACAAAAATTATATATATATATAAAAAACGTAATTTTAGATTTCACATAATATCTTTATAAGAAAAATTGAAAAACACGTAGAAAAAGTCCTCTGAAAAGCTTATTATAATTTAGGAAGCGTAATTTCTCTAAATGTAATTATATCATCAAGTTTAAATATGAACGAAGCAATTTTCGTATCTTGTCCTTTTAAATTAAGCTACCCTCATAACTTCTTTATTTCCAAATTAAGGAACAATTATCCTGTGTACTTTGAGTGCTTGGAAGTAATATTTTATAGTAAAGAAAATTGATTTTATTTTATTTTTTAAATATCATTATTCTGTTTNAAAAGTGTTTTATTGCTAGCTAACTTTGACATCAGAAGTCGTTTAAAATAAAAGAGAAGAAAATAAAACTAGAAAGGGTTTTTAAATTATATCAGAATTTTCAATCACCAGATTAAGGATAGTGTTCTTGCATATGGGAATAAAACAAAAGTAAATGAAACCACAATGGAAATTTGACAGAAAGGATTTGAACTAATCATTTGAAATGTGACTCCCATAAGCTTATGGAGATTTAACTTGGCACTTTCATTTGGACTGAAATTCGTTCCCTGATGCATCCAAGCTCTAGAGATCTCTCGGGACAAAGTACTGCGCCTGATAGAAAAAATACGTATTCGGGGAAAAAACCCCAAAGAGCAATAATATAAATTCTCAGTTAATTAAACGTCATTTTGATCACAATGGGGAAGTGACAAGAATAAATGAATTGTATACAAAAAAATCTTGTTCGTTTTTTTTTCAAATTTGAATTTAGACTAAACTTTAGTGGAAATAATCTCTTGTTGGGGAAAAAATAATAAATTTAGCTACGAAAAAGAATAAATTGGTGTTGATTTTTATAAAAGAAGTTAATTACTTTGTATTGGATCTTTTTTTCTTTTCTTTATAATGTTTCCTCCTTTTTGATTGGAATTGTGTTTTAATTATATAATTACAGTGGAGAAAATTAACTTTAATTGTTCTTTTTATATAAAACGAATCCTTGTTTAAATAATTTACAGAATTTTTTTTTAGTTTTTCAATATCTAAAAATTTTTGCATTTTTAACGCAATTAACTCTTCTTGCTTCTCCTCAAAGCAACCGAGCTTTGCGGAAAGCCTAATCATTAAGGAACATGGTTAAGTAATGCAGATTTATTTTTAAAAATTAATATAGTTTTATTTATAAATATATTTACATAATTACTAGAGTTTTTAGGTCGTTAAAAATTATTCTTGTTTTTTACTTGAGAAATTAGAATAATTTTTAAAAACACGAAAAACTTACAACTCTAATTACACCAACGAATCATAACTTTAATTACACTAGAAAGTGCATCCGCTTATTTATTAATAAGACCACGTTAAATAATTAAATTTTTTATGTACTCCGACATTTTTTAGGAATTAATTAAAATTACTTATTATTTATTTATTTATAATTAAATCAAAAAGCACGTTTTTCGAAAATCATATTTAGCATCTCTAGAATTAAATGCTAGAAAATTACTTGTTTAATTTACTTTGTGTGCTAAAAATCATTTAAATACGTTCAATAAAACATTTTCATTTCTTAAATAATAAGGTTTTCTTAGATAAAAACTTTCTAATTGGATTTTTTCGAAAAAGTTAATTAGGAAAATAGTTTTTAACAAATTTTCTTAACTGCATTTCTAATCCTACCAATTAGAGAAAATGCTAAAATTTAGAGAAATAAAAGAGATAAAACTAGTAACTCTTGAAATACGAAAATCTTTTAGATGATGAAATAAAGAAGAAAAAGTATCCAGAAAAAGAAAAGAAAATGGAGTTTTTGACACGAAATTTAAAATGCACTTAATGAAATTATTTCTTTTTAATGTAATAGATTAAAGCCGTTTTTTTCTGCAGATAAAAGTAAACGTATCTATTAATAAAGAATGTTTATTAACAAGTAAAGTCGATAAAATCCGTTGGTTGAAAACCCAATCTCGAAACGAACCCATTACTTTCTAAACGGCGCATTACTTGTTGCCCATTAAGCCACATCTCACCACTTAAAGCTAATACCAGTGGATTTTCGAGATGTGCAGCAAACGACATGGGACTTGCTTGCCAATGGACGAAATCTCCGATAAAGCTGAAAAGTAATGAATGAGATCCAGGTCCAGCACCAGAAGTGATCTCTACGAATCTTCCTAGCTGGATTACGGGGCTATCATTCGATGTGTTGCTTGATATCTCCCAACATGTCCGGTATTATTGGCTATTGATACTTAGTTTATGATAAAAATAGATTATTGAACTTGTTTCAATCTTTCAAAGCCATCAATTTTCTATAAAGAGAGAGAAGCTGTCAACTCGGCGAGAAAAACTGACACTATAAACTATAAATGTAAGTAACGATATAAATAAAATCCCAAAAATGAATTGGATGTGCCACTTGCGGGTTATTCAGTTGACTTTATTATCGCTTCCTCATCTCATCAATTTGAATAGAAAGGGGAGATAAAAAAGATCATTCAGAATTATTTAGTTATTTCATCTTCTTAATGTCCAATTAAGTTTGTTTTAAGAAGCAAAATTGACGAGTTTCTGGAGCAATTATGCAGTTTTTTTAGTAAGTATTTTGTTTTTTTTTAATCTAGACTGTTTTATAAATCGATCTCCTTTTGTTCAGTGTAATGTGTGGAATCTTTAAAACTATCTTGTTAACTTTACAAGTTTTCTTCAATTACTTGATTACTAGTGGAATTTGGACCACTTCCAACTTTCTATACTTTTATATGATCCGCTGGAGGAAGAACTAAACAGTTAATGTTCTCAGTTATATTAGTGGACATTATATAAGTCGATAAAATACATCCCTCAAGTATGGATGTTACTAGTCCATAAAAATTAATAACTAAGTAACTCGACTGAAAATAAATTATAAAATGTCTACAATTCAGCAGTCAATAATGCTAACTAAATTACAGTCATAATTATGCATTAATAGTTAATAAAAATGTCGGTATGAATAAAGTCAATTCGTAGTTTGGGGAACAATTCCAAGAATGATAATATCGAGATTAGAATTGTTAAAAGTAGCTATTTAGTTAGATTTTATTAATATTATTCAACAATTTTCTCTCCATCTAATGATTAGAAATGTGAAATTCAAAAGTTGGCTAAACTTGAATTATGCGACTAATAATTGTAGCAGTTGTTGGTAATTATAAAAATAATTTAGATAAATATCCTAGTTTGTTGCTTCAGAAGCAATTACACAAATGATCTAAATAATATAAAGTAAGAATTTAATAAGGAAACAAGTCAAATTTCCTCTGGGTATAAGGATAAAATGACATATTTCTAGCTTTGTTTGTTTAAATCCAGAATTCTTGACAGATTTTTCTTCTCTTTACACACACTACAAGAGCAATGTATGCCCATTTTTCTTTCTCTCTCGGGTTATTATATTTTTTCTTATCAGCACCATAAAAAATTTGGCGGTATAAAAATCATTTTTTTCCTTCCGAAAGCCAGAACACCTTATCCAAATATTTTCGATAAATTAAAAACAAAAAAAAAAAAAAAGCGAAATGGCTGAGCCTGTAGCGAACTCGCTTGCCACGCGAATGATGTAGGTTCGATTCTACCTTGGGCTAACTTTTTTCTTTTTTTAAATTGTTTTAAAAATTGTAACAACTTTTAAATAAAGTTAATGACCTAAAAATATTATCAATTAAATCATAAATAACTGTCTCACAAGAAATGT
>NW_019384323.1:1367821-1507664 GCF_000671375.1 Centruroides sculpturatus
TAAAATTAAAAATATATATATATTTAATAATTTGTAGGCTATAAAAAATTTAGATCTTAAAATAATGTCAATATTCTTTAAGGTAAAAAAATATTTATCACTCAATATGTACAGTATAATTATGTTATGGTGTTTTTGTTTTGTAAAACTTTACTTAAATTTACATAAATAATAAATAAAGCATTGATTGAATCATATTTTTTCAGTTAATTTTTAAAAACATATCGTGACGAGATTCGCTTAAAATGGGATATTTCGGGGAAGATAAATTTAATCAGGCTCTTGTTTAGTTTGCGATGATGTTATTATTCGCAACTCAACTAAATTTTTGATGATGATATGAAAACAATTTTAACATCCTCCACGCTGATGCTAAAGACACGTTCGCGTGTCTGAACGCTGCCTCGAATTTGTATAACAAACTCCATTTCTAGCCGCTAGTCAATTTTGCAGACATGGTTTCACCTCATAAGTTATTCCTGGGAGAGATTAGAAAGAAGATAGACAACATTCTTTTGCGAGTTCTCTAACATAATAGAAAGACTTAAGAGTAAGAATATCGTTAATGCGAAGGAGACGATAGAAAAATTTTTAACATCTGTTCTTTGTATCAGTATCCACTGAAGCTCCGAGACTGTAACGCTTCTTGAAAGGATTCCGGAGAGCACTATCCATCTTAATATTACGTTAATATAAGGATAGTTCGTGATCAAACTTTCAAAAGTTTGATCTTATAATATATATAAGTATATATTTATATGGATTATTTGCTCGGGAAGCGAAAACGTCGAAGCAGTTTTCTAAAATATATTCCGCACCGGATGATAAATAGTATTATATAAGAGAGGAAACGTCGATATGTTTTTGGTTGACCAGCGCGTTTCGTTTGTACTCCAATTCGGAGAAGGCTGTGAATCACACGTCCCATTTGGTGCGGCACTCAATGCAAATCCACTGTTCCGAGAGGGAGGTGTCCATAAATCCGACAGTTTGGCAGAAAACCTTGCCAGATCCATCTTTCGAATCGAGAGTGACGTAGCGTGAGGCAGTAACAGCCCAGTATTGCCTCTTAAACAGAGCCCGCATCTTCCTTTGCTGGCAAAATACTCAAGATACAAGTGAATAAATCTTTTTTGCACGCCTGCCCGCTTTCTGACCTATTTTCACCAATGATTTGTTTTCTAACGATACAGAAATATACTTTCGTTTAAAAATTTATCTTACATTTTTTCTTATTTTCGTATCCAAAACAAAAGTCATTCGTTCTCTTTTCGAATAACCGAAATTACATTCACTTTAATTAAATATACAAAACACAAGTTTCTTATTAACTATTAATGTCTTTATCACACCGAATTACTATAATTATAATAAAGTATTTTAAATCAAAATTACAGTCTTAAAAAAGTAAGAAAATTACATATTAATAAGATTTTATAACGATCATAAAGTAAGTAATTATATATAATTTCGTATTAACAATTAAACATTATTAAAAATTTCGTACGGTAACCAGAAACTTCGTTCAGCAAATCTTCATTACGATGTCTACTTTGGCTTTTTTCAGTTGATATTTTTTTACTACTTCTGTTTAATGCTTTAGTCTATATGATACACAAATATATGAGACAAAGATGGCAAACGAAGATAATAAGAATGATAAGGTTTCGTATATAAATCGATTCACATAATTTTATGTTAACGAAACAAGGCCAGACAGATTTGAGAAATTAAAGAATGATAAAAAGCGCAATAGCTTCTCCCACTGGTGAAGATCATCAATATTCATCGTCTGACTTCGTTCTTCAGCATTATCGCCAATACCGTCAGGTAATTTGTCTTAAGCAAGAAAAATTCCTGCAGGATAATGGGGAGGAATACCCCTTTATTTTTTTTTCTTTCTTCTTTTTTAAACTTCTCTTTCCTGCTTTATGTTATGTTTGAAACGCAAATGATTGTGTTTCTGTTCTGGATAATTAATACAGTCATCCATCACGTGCGGTCAGGATAACGTTTGCAAGAAGTCGAATTGTTTAATGTTAAAAATGACAGAAATCTACAAATAAAATTCATTAGGAAAGAAGATACGAACAGAAAAAAATCATAAAGTTATTATAACAGAAAATTCTCTATAAGTTAATAAAGATTTTAAATAAATATTAATTGTTTTTAAATCAAAACTAAAAAAAAACAACTTTCCAACGAATTTTATCTGTAGTAAATCTGTCGAAATACGAAAAATATTCTCACTCTTCCCTCTCTCTCCATTATTCCTATCAGAAGTAGATATGACACTTGCCTGCTAAACAGAAAATCTTATAAAATATGAGAACCTTTAACCACATTATAAATGGTATGTTATAAATTAGACTTTAGTTCCATTTACTTTAGAACTTTCTCATTTCTAACGCAAAGAAATGGAACTAAAACAAAAAAAAAAAAAAGCATTATAAAGGAGTAAAACATTAGTGACGAAACTCTTTTTTAATTAGTTAATAAATAAAAATTAATATAAAATCAATTTACTGAAGAAAATGACGAAATCGCGTGAATCTCAAATCTCGTTCTATTTACAGATTTTAAAATTCTATTATTAAACATTGCAATTACTTCTAATTTAATTATTATGCAAATTTTTATTCACTTTTTCTGTTTAATTCTTTCGTTTTTTTAAAACCCTTAATTGATTAACTAAGCGAGGTAAAATTTTGAGCTAGAAAAAAGGTAGAAAATTTAATTGTTTATCATTCGCGTGATCGTTTTAAACAGAAAAATTACCCTCTTTCTCCTCTAGACCTAAAAAAAAAGGGAAAAAATGAATATTTTAAGGAACATATATCTCGAAGTTGTGTAACGCTAATGGGAATCCTTAGAATGGAAAATCTATCTTCTGTCATCTCAAATATATATATATACATTAGCTTACCTCTAAAGTATAAAATCCTGTCGAAATACTAGAGAGGTTATTCATTTGGTGGATAACTTTATAAGTCGCAGAGAGTATTTTTTAGCGATCATGGGATCAGATATTCTGCTTGGGTGTAGCTACTACGCAGTTTAGTTGAGTAATTCAGTGCCAGTGAGTCTCTCTTTCAATTCTGAAAGAAGCTCGAGAGCAATGCAGCATGAAAGAAGCTCCTCTGTCGTTTCTTAAAGCTTCCGCTACCTGACACACGTGTCAATAAGCTTGATCCTCCTTACAGAGTGCTCCATCCGGCATATTTCCTTTTCTACATAACACAATGATTTTTTTCTATTGACCGAATAGATCGCCAAATAGGCTGATGTTGGCGAAACCACCCGTCGCTCATCTAAAAGGTCAATCCAGGAAGGGATTTCGATGCGGATATGCCTTAACTTGCTATTCTCCTTCTCCGTTGCTATGGTTACCGGTACATTTCTAGTATCGGATTCACTATCTTATAGTCTAGTAATTTAGAATGGATGAAACAATCCCGTTCGCATACCCTATCAAATATTTATTTCGGGAGTAGCATGAGAAATCGGAAGAAAAATAAGATCCTTTTGTAAACCTAATAAGGTATAATACAAGGAAACTTTTTCTTTTCCTTTTTCTATACGGCATCGGATGTTAAATGTGTATCTGATGGCTCGTCAATCGAGTACGTCTTTATATTTGCTAAATATAGACTATATCTTTTCATTTATTATTATTTATAAATACTTTTTAATTTAAAAAAGTTGCCATTTTGTTCAATTTTTTTAATATAGTTTAATTATAACTTGCTTCACAACATTAAATCATAAATCAAGAACTTTTAGCCAATGTTCAGTTGATTAATTCAAAAATAAATAAATTATTTATTAATATTTTTGTTAATATAACTCTTAAAAATTGTCAAAATAGATGGACGATTTTATGTAAATTGATAAAAATAAAAATATAATGTCAAATAATATAATTACTTTTAAGTAAAATAGATTCTGTAGTCGTGTTTTTATCTCGAAAATAATTATTTTACTAGCATTTTAATATTTTATTTTGTCACTCACGCAATACGTTTTTCTTTTATACAGATATGCTATTTTAAAATATGTTAAAAATTATTTTTATAATATTTTATTAATTTATAGATGGAAAAAACAGTTTATAAAAATAAAGAGCATTTATTAATTCTGTAGTTTTTAAATTGTTGTGTGTTTTAATAATGTTTTGGTAGGGGAGAAGTGAATTTCTTGCCCTTTCAGTATCATTTTTTAAAAAAATTTCGTTATAAACAAGTAAAATAAAAACATCTTATTTTAATTTTAAATAATAAATGAGAAGCAAGCTATTAATTAGTAACTTTTGAACGATTTAATAAAAATTTAAAACTTTTTAAAATTATTAATGATTTGTTTGCTTACAGATTATATGCTTAATCTTTTATAAAATTAACAAGATACTACTTCTACATTACAATAGAGAATTTTAATGCATAAGCAAGTTTTAAATAAAAGAAATTCCTGCAAGAAAATAATATTTAATAATATCAATTAATGAGCAAGATTCTATTGTAAACAATTCGGCTTATTTTATTATCATACGGTTTTTTATTATTATTGCGAGTTTTTATCTTATTTTCGGCAATATAATATATGAAAACTTCTTAAAATCATTGTATAATGCTTTAATTTCGAGCAATAAACCGAAAATAATCCATTAACAATAAACATTAGCGAGTTTTCTTCATTTATTTGAAGATTTAAATTGCAAATTTATTTATTACTTTTTTATATTTTTCGAGTTATATCTTTGCAAAGTTAGTATTTTATATTTTGCTTTTAATCCTATTTTGATTAAAGTTTAAACTTGCAAATTATAGAGAGTTCTCGCACCATAAAAATGTTAGTAAAAAGAATGAAGAGTTGCAATTGCTCCTTCTATGCAGTACGTCTTAACTGTCAGTCTCCATTAAGTTCTTTCTAACAGATTAAAATCCTTACCTGACACCATTAAGGTATCCGGATTAACAGCATTTCCAGTCTAGAAGTTTTCTTTTCTCGCTTCCTACCAAAGACTTCCTTCTAAAATTGAGAAGGTTATTGTGACTGAAACTTGTAAACTCCTGAAAGAAATTTCACGGTTCATCTTTTGTAAAAGAAAACTGACTCTAATTTTAGAGAAGTCAATACCTAAAAGTTCAGAATAGAATCAAAAATTGTTCATATTCTTACTGAAGCATTTCGAAGATAAAATTGTTTTATTGATAAAATTCACTCTTTTTTCTAAATCTAAAATGGCACTGAGTCAGGAGAAAAAAACGCAGACTCTTAAGAAAATACAATTTATCGATTACTTTTTTAGGTTTTTTTCCCTCCTTCCTAACCACCAAACACAACCAGAAACTATTATAATTAAATTTTTTTATAAACGATAAAATTATTAAGTGATAAATTTACAAGATTTTCGTTTCTTTGCAACGTCACCGAAACTATTCTTTAAGAAAAAAAAGGAAAGAAAAAATGAACCACAAGAGCTATCTTCTCTAATCTTGACACATCTGGAGTTTAGCAAGAAAAATGTGGCGCTATTGGTGACCTCAGACTATCTCTTGAACTTTCTACTAGAATTTTAGAATTAAAGATCGTACGAGGTCAGAAACAGTCGAATATCATGAAACTTTACCATCTGCGCCCATGTCCAATGTTCATGCAGTGACCTACATTTTATTAACTTCTTCTTCACCTTTTTGACGTACTCTTGACTTTCTAATTTAAAGACTTGGCCAACTTTATATAAAATTCGATTCTACAATAAAAGAAGAAAGGAAGGAAAGTGCAGAGATAGCAAAGAACTTAAAAAGTATACAGTTTTACAGTAAAAACATTTAAAAAAAAAAAGGAAAACCGATTAAAACCCAACTCTTGTTTTAATTAATTGCTGTTATCAGAAATAAATTTTAAGTAGACTAAAATAAGAGAGAGAGAGATAAAAGTAATCTTTATACTCTACACATTTTAACTTAAGTTAACTGATATAGATAAAATCCATTAGTAAATTCATGAAGCGCATCTTTATGAAGTGATTGAGATGCACAGAGAACCTTTTACATCACCTCTATATGAATATAATAATTTAAAATTTAAAAATAATCTAATATTCTATATATTTTAAATTATAAAATAAATATTTAAAAATATTTATATGAAAATCCTGAAAATATATTTTATACATTGGTTTGTACACAACAGTTTCCACGCTTTTATTAGTATTAATAATTAATCATTTAAGAATATATTTTCACAAATATAAATTTAAAAAATTTATTTCAAATATCAAAAATAAAATTCTAATTGACAAATATATAAATTTTATAAGTTTAATTTTTTTCTTATTTTATTATTTAAATATACAATCAAAGCTTTAAAAACGAATTTATTTAATTAATTATTTTTAAAAGGTATAAAATTAATTAANTTATATATATAATAACTATAAATTGTTTTTCGATATTTATAAATATGATTTGCGATTGTAAATCCGTTCATCCGGAAACAATTGATTTTTATGTAATTTAAGGCATCTGGAGATATATATATATTTGTTTATTTCAGGATCCGATGTAATACTTCGTAAATATGTTTTGCTTACAAATATAAACATTTGAGTTACAAAAAAAAAAAAAAACATAAGAGAATAAAAAATAAATTATTCAATTGCCATTAGTTTTAATTGAAGTGTATTGTTATTTTTTATATAAAAGGAATATTAATTGAAATTGATACGCAATTTCCTGATTGATTAAAATTATTATTATTATTGTTTTTTTAAAGAAATTCGTAAATGAAATAAATAAATATATATTGAATAAAATATCTTAGAAGAAAGTTCTTTACATCTTTCTTGAGGTGATTATTCGAATGTGTTTGGCAAACATCTGCTAGTGTAATTATCCAAGCGCCGTCGTTACTGATGTATGGATCATTTGTGAACGTTTAATTGCTACAGTCGTTGACGATGGCAAAGTTAAGATATATTTCACTAATATTAATAAACTGTATCTTAGAACATTTACCAAACTTCCAGCAAACAAATAAATAAGGAAAAAAAATAAGTGAAAAAAAACGAAAATAAAATGAAAAATTCAAAGTGTAGATATGAAAACTTTCACATTCTATTCTATTCATCTTACTGTGCCGAATGGAAATTCCTTACTGAGCATATCATATCCTATGTAAATATGATATGCCCAGCTAGAATTTGCATTGATTTCCTTTCAGAATGCATAAAAATAAAGAAATTTTATATCTTTTGTCATGTTTTATATCTGGTGACACGACTATGTGCCACTACGCTACAACGGTGATAATAATTAAAAAAAGAGTTACGTTTACAGTATTAAAGAAAGTATAAAAGTACTAAAAAGTTATAGTACTGCAACAGAAGAGGTGCTGATATATTTTTGGATAAGAAGAAAACAAATTGGAATATCTACTATCTGTTGTCAGAAATCTGAGAATTTTGCAGAACAGTCGCCGTGAGCAAAAAATATTTTAAAAGAGCCGATTTTTTTAAAAAAATAATAATAAAAAAATTTTTTTCTTTGTCAGATAATCTAACTGCATAGCTAGAGTATGATTTATCTTGAAATAGCAGTCACTTAGAGCAAGATATCAAGACTACTTCTCTGTTCGCTGGCAGCAATTTCTCTAAGTGGAAGAAAAGAATTCAGTTCGTACTGAAAGTAGAAGCAAAATTGGGGTAATCTTTGAAAAGGAAGGAAAGAGTATGTGGTTCACTTTTATAAATCTTCTGACATGTTTTGACCTTTAAACAGTATAAAACTTTCACGTTGCTACGGGAAAATATTTTCAAAAAATTAATGAATAATTTACCAATTAGTTATGTTCGGTAAGTATTTATATCGATTATTCAGATATTTTAGCCTAGTTTAATCTTTTTGCTATAGAGGAAAAAAGAACAGATTATTGAATTTAATAATTGAAGTTTAAGAAGGGAAACAATTATTATTCTTTTCATTTGAATACGACTGCTCCGATTTCAGAAATTCGCATTTATTTAATTTCCCTTAAGAGTTGAATTATTCCTAATGAAACTAAGTTTTTACTTTTCTTTAAAAATTGGTTTCAGAATACAATCTGACCAAATTTATAAAGTACACAATCTATCAAAGTCTAACCTCTTCAAGTTTTACTGATGTAGAAAGGGAAACAAAAGCCTCCCTAAGTGAAATAAGCTCTTTCTTTTTTTATCCAAGTACTTTTTCTCTTGAAAGAAAAATTTAGTGGTCAGTTAAAGTAACCATTCTTTAACACTTTTACTTATTTCCAAGGCATTAAAAACTAATTCAATGCCTTTTTTTTAATTCGAATCTCGAAAGAAACTCAATGCCTTCGTTTACTTCGGCTAAATTATTTCTTTGAAAATGAGCTTAAAGTAAATGATCGCATTAAATTGAACATAATGAAGTAATTCTTTCCAGAGAAATTTAACCTATTACTTAAAAACTCCCTAAACTTTATATAAATATATTATATTTAGTTAAATATATCTATGGATTTTGTATCTGCTATCTTTCCTTCTACATGTTTGTAAAAAATCTATTTAAAAAAAAAATGCTATTAAATCGATAATTTAATTAACTTTCTGCGGTGTTTCTAATTAGTTTGATAATGAATTTAAATCAAAATTCTCAAGATTCGAAATTTAAATCCATATATATTTAAATTACCTTAAAACAATTTCGGGAGTTTATAAATTTATAAGTAATTTCTTTAAGTATTGTTGCATATAAAATAATAGATAATTTCAATACTGTAGATAAACTCGAGCTTACATTTCAGTTGAAGATAAACTACGAATCGCCATTTCAGATAAATTTCATTGAAGTAGTTTGAAAAAGAACCACGATTTAGATATATAAGAAGTAAGTCTGAGCCACGGTTTATAGCTTAAAAAATCAGAACCCAGATAAATTCGAGCTATAAACCACAGCTCGAGATAAATTTTCTTTAAGCAACCGTTTTTTTTAAAGCATTTCTAAGCAGAAATCTGGAAAAGCGTGTCATACTTACAAACTCAAACCAACCGAATATATTCTTTAATCGCTTTAAAAAATTCAAATATTTTCAAACTTTAAAGTGGGGAAAAAACTGTTTCTATTTCTAAACAAGAAAAAAAAATAGTAGTTTCTCGACTTCAGTCAGCTGATATTTAGTAATACAGTTACACGAGCTACAAAAGTTCTTTCCGAGTTGGAAGCAAATAGCATTTCCTCAAGGTAGATACGTGATCTAAAACGGAAAATATCCACAAAATACTCGGCGAGTTTCCTTTAGTTCTCTCCTAATCTCGTTTACGTTTTGACTGAATATGACGTAATGGCAGCACAAAAATAGGAATAAGTTTTCTTTTGAAGAGAAAAAGTCAGTAGAATCAAATTGACCGCTAAAATTCTTTAGAGTAAAATCAGGAAAAGAAAATCAATTGATGAAATTTCACAATTGAAAATTGTAAAAAAAAAGCCATATTTGTTAATATTTATCCTTTATTGAATTTCGTTTTACTTATAACAAGTTAAGGAGTATAATCTTATCAAAGTTAAAATGGTTGAAGTGTCTTCTTGAGAAAATCTCCACCTTTTCTTTTTTATTTTGTTTACTAGTTTTTTTCACTACTAAAGTAACTCGCCTGCAGAATTTTAAACATTTTAACATTAGTTTTATCTCCTTCGGTAATAAATTTAGTCGAAAAATTTGTATAATATTTAAAAGCATAAAAAAGAAATAGGAAAGGATAACATAAAACGGCTTAAATTTCTGCCAAATCATCCATTTTCTTCAAATTTAATTAATTAACTGAAATTTTAAAATAATATAATTAAATGAAATACATTTTAAAGTAAAAATAAAGAAGGAAAGACCTTCTTTATTTTTAAATCAAAAGATAATTGTAATTAATTTAATTACTTTTAATTGTAATACACAATTATTATTATAATTGTAATTCAAATAAACAATTGTATAATTCAAAATTTATTCTAAAATGATTAAATTTTGAATTAAATAATTAAGACAAAATTAAAATAATATTAAAATAACTAATAACAATAATAATGAAACAGGAAACATAATCGTTTCTATATTTTTTAAATAAATTGTTAAATACAATTTCATATTTATTTAATACAAAATTTAATTATTTATATAGACTATAGGCCTATATAAATAATAAAATTCATTTTTAAATAAGAATTTTTATTTATTAAATTTAAAAATATTTAATTGATTTGGAACTCTTAAAAATAAATATATAAAATTAAGTAAATGAATAAAAATTACTTTAAATTATTTAATTGTTTAAATTTTTAAATATGTTATTATTTATTATTTAATATTATTTCATTTTGAGGTAAATAGTTATAAAATTTATCAAATTAATTGCCGAAAAGGTAATGTTAACATTATTCGAAATATGTTTACTTCAAAAAATGAATAATAATAATAATAATAAATTAAATTATAAAATAATTTTTGCTTTCATATTAACAAAATATTTAAATTTAAATTTAAAAAAATGATTTTAATTTATTTTTATTTTTAGAAAAGAATTAAAAAATAAGATTTTTTAAAGATAATTTTATTGGTATATGAAAAAAATAACGTAGAAATTTCTTTATAGGTTTAAAGTTATTATCGTTTTCGGGATTTAAATGAGTGGGAAAACATTTCCGATTCACGTATTTTCAAAGAATTTGAAATTTCCCAGGATGGTTGCCGTTCCTACCGCATATTCACGAAGATGTTTTCTTTTCCAACCTCGTTCCTCAGGAGATGGCGACTGGAAATAAATAATACATCAACGACTGTCTGGTAACTGGAGTTTAACAAATGATGAGAATTGTGTGGCATGTATTCCGCCATTTTAATGAGTCGAAAATAGGAGAGAGCGAATATAATCATCTATCCAAAATATCTTGGCAACAACGTGCAAAAATTTTTCTTTTTATCCTAATTATAACTTTAATAGTTGGCACGACGTAAGTAGTTTGAAACTACGACTTTCTACACCAATTAAAACTTGATCGTGTTAAAAATATATTCAAAAATGTATATAAAATATGATAATGATTAATTAAAATTTCTATCTGCTTAAATTTTCCAAGAAACATCGATTTTTAATTGTTTAAAGAATCTTAATTAAATAACGAGTTTTCCTACATTTTATAATTATCTTCCTAATTATAAATTTATGGGCACATGCTGGTTTAATTCGGTTGTTGACATTTAAATTCTAAAAGGAAGAAGTAATTAGATGCTCCTCATTCTCAACTTTACTATTAGGGAGCAGTAAATGAATAAGAGATCTGTTTAGGAAATGACTCTTTATTTTTATTATTTAAACAGCGTGCGTTAATAGTAATTAAAATATTTTATATGTTCTTAATGAGAACAAATGTTGCAGAACAAGATTCTAGGCATTCTCTTTTAGAAGAAAACACACACACAGAAAAAAAAATATCCGAAACATCAGTAGCGAGTTGACATGGTGCTACCAACATGACAATGACATGATGGAAGACACTGTGTTATCTTTCCTGTGCACGCTGTTCTCAACTTTATCCGACTTTGTTACAGTCATTGACTTGATTTTAGTAGTTAGAACGGTATTATTTTTCTAAAAAAAGCAACCGGCGATAGCACAAAGCAGTTACAAATTCCAAAAAAGGCAACTAGGGATTCGAATTCCGAAAGATATTTTACGCTTTTAACAATCTTTTAGTATCTCTTAAGATCGATGCTTCACCTTGAAGATAAGATTGATGGCAGTTTTTTTTTGTTAGATCAATAAAACTGAAGTAGTTACTGAAGGGAAATTGAGTTAAACTTTAGAACAGTGTTGAAATCATAATTGTATTATATATATTAAATTATGCATATATAAATTTCATATTTTACAGATTCCCTATGGATAGAAAAGAAAGATCGCATTTAAATTGCATTTATATATTGATCAGGAAATCAAGATAATATTATTTTTATTACTTCGAAAACTTTAATTTTTGATATTTGAATTAGAAAAATATTGAGAGTGAGATTTGAAAATGTTACAAAATTAAACGAAGACGAATTTAATCCAACGGAACAATGGTAATAACGGTCGGTACGATTCTTCGTTTGAATTACTTTGATTATGTTCTTGGGATGATAACGAAGCATATCAAATGAGAATGAACAAATTACTTTCAGTCCCGTGAGTAGTTATGGACCGAGATTGAATGCAGGCGGAGGTACACCACACTCTCAACAGTGGCTAGTTTCGCAAGTCTTGAAGGAGCAATTAGGGGATTTCCCAGCAGGTGACTCGACAATCCAGCCGTTAGACACTTTGGGAGTAGAGATTGTCGTCTGCATTAAGTAAATGGATTTGCAGTTCCCTGTCTGGTTGCACATCACGTAACCTGCAAACAGACCTTGCCTTAAGGTGAGAATGTTTATATTCATTTTGATAACCGTTCCTCTTTCGCTAAGTGGAAAGAAAATGCATATAGTCAATACTGTTTTAAATTCTCTATACTTTAAAATTTATTAAGCTCTATTCTAAATAATACTTAAATGGCTCGACTAAACTTTAATCTGTAGACAATAAAACGTAAAAAATTTAATTTCGGTTCCTTTAAAATTTCAAGCGATGTCATCTAAACAATCTTTTTTGTTAGATTTTGTTTTGAAATTGTTATAGTAGTGTAAGACAATTCCCATTTCCTATCTGGAAGGAAAGCATTTCTTCCAAAAACATATTCTATCCATCATGTCAACAATTATATAAAAACAAACCATTCGGAAATTTGGTGTCTGTTTGGATGTAACATCACGTTGCTCTGTCGTTTCTCTCTCCCGAGACCCAAAAAGTGGTCATTAAACGAAGAAGGATACAGTTTAGGAAATGACCAACTTTTGTCAAACTGTCAATTCAACCCCAATAAACAAGTGGTAATTGGAAAAATGAGTTTTTTTTTTTTTTTTTTACGTTCGGACTCGGCTTTACACGTCAAAACTTCTGTAAAAATTTAATCGAGTTAAACAATAATAAAACTTAATTATTATTAATGATCGACTTAATTGAATCAGAGGCAAATATGAATTAGTAAAAAGAAATGGCATCTCGAACTTTTTTCTTCTTCTTCTTCTGTTCCTCTTCCAGTTCTATTTTTAGAAGCGGAACTAGAAGGATCCTATATCAGATTGTTTTCATCTGACTAATAACTATTTTTTATACTAGATGACGTCTCATCGAATGTAGAAAGTGATCTCATTTGGTCAGTTCATTCACCTTTTAGACGATATAAGCTCCATGTGTTCGAGTTTATCGATCAAAATATAATTCCGTTTTGTTATAAATATTCCACCAAGAAATTAACATTAAAAAAATTCCCTAAACATTTCTCTTAAACTCTTACATATTAATTAAATTAATTGGATATGTGTTTCAACTAAATGTTAATTAACATTATCAGTTAATCAAGTTGTCTCTGACGGCTCGCTTCTGATAATAAAATAAATCTAAAATTAATCTTGCTGTTACTTTTGTCGACTTTTAACCGATGTGGATTTTGACTCGATTTAAGTGTTTTTAATGTTATTTATCTAAAACTTGTCAAATATTATAAACAATTCGTGTATAAAAAGACGAAATATATAAGAAAATTAAATAAAAAATTCGGGAAGGATCTATCCGATAATATAAACATCAAAAAATATTCAATAATTCATTGTTATTTCTCAGATTTTTACGAAAATTATCCAAAAATATTTTTACTCCGGGAATATTCCCTACATAATAAAATCTGTGACCTGGTTTCATCAGACAAACCCATGGCTCCTTTCCAGATATAGTATCTCGGCTTTTATTCGAGCAAAAATAAAAACAAAAAAAAAATATTTTTTTCCCCTGGATTGAATCCTTAGGGATAAAGCAATCACTTTAAGAGAAAATACTTTAGTATTATGAGAAGATAAAGAAACATAAAAATCAATATTATATATATAATAACTATAAATTGTTTTTCGATATTTATAAATATGATTTGCGATTGTAAATCCGTTCATCCGGAAACAATTGATTTTTATGTAATTTAAGGCATCTGGAGATGAAGGAAATGGTGTTAACAGTCTTTGACCACGTAATAATAATGTAAAATAAAATGTGCCTAATGCATTTTCGAGAATATCTTACGCTGTACAAGTACTATTACTTATTCCTTATTATTAAAATAAATAAATGAAATGGTAATTAAAGAAAAATTTTAAATTTTAATAAGGAATAAATGCAAAATTCATTAATAAATTCACACAGCGAATGACTATCGATTCATCTATAATGTGGAATAATAATACGTGGTTAATGAATGGCTCAACGATGCGATATTTAAGTTTAAAGAGGCATAGAAACACAAATTGGATATAGTTTATAAATGTAAGATTTACTAAATGCATAGTTTCACTCGGTAAAAATAACAGATGATGCTTTGTTCTCTATCCGAGAACACGAAGAAAGTCTAATGCTTATTCAATGGTCGACTGTCTATCAATGTCGAAACTAGCCATTGCAACTATTCAATCGACATTGCATTAACCGAATATTTGTGTTTTCTTCCTCGACAACAGTTTAAATCGATATCCCACCTACCATTAATGTTTCGAGTTTTAAACTGTTTCTCGCATACTTCCCACTTCTTATATAAAAGTATACTATCTGTATATAGAATATTCTGTAGAATAGGAAATAAAAGAAGGAAGATAGCCATTAAACACAACAATCTATTAATATTACCTAGTGTATGTTGATGGGCAATAAAAAGAAATACCATAATGTTCAATGATTCAATAAGAATGTTTATTTTATGAGTTTTTTTAAAACTAGCATATATCAAAACATGTAAAACCATCAAAAAGTGGCTGGTAGATTTTCAAACAATGTTTTTATTCTTTGCTTTCTAAATGTTGTTAAATGAGAATATTATTCAAACTGCGGCAATAAAATTTAGAAGATAAAAATCTGCATATTTATTAGTAACAATATCAGTACACTCTTACTATCATTATTGATAAAAAAAAGGGGGTATGTTTAGGGTATAATAACCAAATTTTCGTGGAATTTTAAAATAATTTCTATATTCTGTATTCTTTTTTCCTCCACTCATTATAAAGAAAGAGGAAAAACTAAGTACAAGAATGTGACTTAAGTTCTAGATAGCATCATCATTATAAAGTTATTTACTAGGTTAATTATGAAAGATAATGGATGAAAAATACTGTTATTAATCATGATGTAGGGCATAAATTCTGTACTTGGCACAAATGAATTTAATGCTTTCTATCAATATTAATGTTACTTTATCTATTTTATTAATTTTATAATTATCTATAATATTATGTGTAAAAGAATATAAATTTTATGAGGTTATTGTGTGAGTTTTGAAGGACAAATTCTCAGTAAAGAAACTAATCAACATCAGTAGCTGTTGTTTATAATGTTAAAAATATAGTACATGAAAGAGATAAATTAGCATTACGAAAATTAAGAAACCCAGGGAGCGTTGTTTTTGCATTAGAAAAGTCGGCAAGATGGCCGCCACACATTTGTATTGTACTCTTTTTGTTTTAAATATAATTTGTTGTTCTAGAATTTTTTATAAGAATTTCTGTTGTTCTCTGTTCGACTGTCCACAAGCTCTGACGCTGTTTTTGTCCAACAGAAGCATTCTTACGATGCTTTAATATAATCACGATAGTTCTTTGAAATGTAACGTAATTAAACTCATTAGAGAACGAACTCTCGAAAATCTAATTCAATGAGATACAGAACGTGTTGCGGACGTTCTCGTAAAAATCTTGTAATGACGACAAAAATTTTACTGTTTTCCTGCTCCAAATGTGTTTTATTTTTATAGATGATAACTGTCGCTGTTATTCATACTTTAAGATTACTTTTCGACTTTTTATCTTTATTTTAACACTCGCTTCTACGAAAAATGATTCTGTTTCCTATATATTATTAAATAATAAGAATCTTACTGTATAGATTTGCTTAAATAATAAATTGACAGAGTTGATTTGAATTAAAATTTAATTTTCCATCCATGGTCCTATCTTAAATATAGTTATTTGACCTCATACTTATTAAAGTAGAAAGGATTAATTCTCTAGAATGCTAAGCTGCTTACAAGACGAAGGGAGGCTTTATCCAAAACTTTCAAAATTAGAACTATAAATTGTAGATTTACTAATATTTTATAGTGCTTAATTTACATTCTTATAAATAGTAATTAATTTAATATATTCTGCATAAATCTAACCACGTTCACGTATTAATTTTCTAATTTCTAATTAATGTGTTCTAACATTTATTAATTTTAAATTGCGTTTGTATAAAGGAAACAATAATACTTTTTATAATCTTATTTTAATAATAAAATGGAATAAACTATGAAAAATACTCAATTGTGAATGTTGTCGATTTTTTTGTAAAAGAAGGTTTATTTGATCCAATTTAACGTTATCGTTTTTTAGTTTCTTGTTATGCAACTCGATACTCTCGAAATGATAAATCCTTAAATCTTATATCGAAAGCTTATATTTTTAGAAACAATTGTATCCATTTTATAAAATAATATTTTTATAACATATTATTCACTTAACAATCCTGAAATATAAGACTTTTAGAAGATTTACTTTCTATCGATAGTAGCTTGCAATTGTCATCCCACTTTTCAACAAACTTGTTATCATTCCGCATTAAATTCCTTAGTAAAACTATTTAAAATACGAAAAACATTATCATCAATTAATCATAAATTATGTCAGAAATTTCAGTTTTCCGAATAATATTGATAAAACAACTTTTATCATTTACATAAACTACCAGTAAACATAAATAAAGCTTATATAAATGTAAACAAACCAACTAAACAAGATTAAATGTTATTTTAAAATGATGCTTTGCGTATCATCAACGTGGTCATCATCCTGGAACGGGTCCCTCAAATCCGAATTACATAACTTTTGAATTAAGATAGACCAGGAGTTTGTAAATCCCCGTAGATCGTATTTAATGATTTTGACTAATGAGGAAAATGGTAACTATTCAGTAACGACGCCTTCAATCACAGAACAAGCAAATTACCGATGTAATTCCTCATGTCAGTTAGGGAATTCTTGTGTATGAGTTATAAACTAGAGTTTTCAATTTAATTTATATCAAAATATATATATATATTTTTAAAAAATAAAATCAATACAGTATTATTTCTAAAATATTCATAGAAATTTCGTAATAAAAATCTTCCAAGGTGTATTTTTTACATACATATTTTTTTTTATAAGTCTGTGATAAATTAATTAAAACGTAACTTTCTAACGGTTTAGTTAAGAAAAAAAAAGTAAGAATGATTAAAACTGAGAAAAATTCAGGGGAAAAAAATCTTTCACAAATATCTTATGCAAATAAGTAATTATTCATTATCTTATGAACAAAAGAGGAAAAAAAGTAAGTTTTTAATCATCAGAAATCGAAGATAATTGCTAGAAGGCACTTTTGCTTAAGACATATTTGTCTTTGAAAAAAAAAATTAACTTTATAAATTAAAATTCTGTTCAAATAAAATTTAAGTCATATAATGAATAATTTAAATACTACAAATTAATATTATTTTAATAATAGTTAATATATTTAACCAGGCATTAAAAATGGCTTTTAAGTAAACAGCATTTTATTAAATACACTTAAGTAAGTTAGTAAAAATTTTCAAAATTATGAAAATTCGATATATAAGACGAAACTGGACGATTTATTTTGCATATTCGATTTCAATATTTTCAATATTTACAGAATTATAAAGGCAGATGTTCATTCCTACATATTTATCGATAATTATTATAAAGTATAGTTAACAATAATTTGAATAAAAATTGTTTTATGATGAATACAAATAAGTTGCTCAAAAATCAATTTATAAAATCAAGTCATGGAGAATTCTCTTTCATTCTCTCTACTTAGCATCATAAAATATCGATCAAAGCAGAAATCCGATGCTTCTATAATTATTTCGTTTCTTCCAATTTTATCGATCAAAATAATTACTACTTCTCGACCAAATGCTATTCTCTTTTTTAATATAATGATTAACTTATGCGTTTTTCATATTTTTTTATGATTCATTTTGTTTCATAAAATGAAAAAAAAAATTGCTCCCGTTTTGTAGGATTAACGAGCAAATTAAAAACACATCTTCTATGTTTCTAGTTTCAATATTATATTTTTAAAAAAACATATTCTTATTGTATTTATACTTTAATAAATACATTAAAAATAAAATTAAAGAATAATTTACAACCGAAATGATGGAAGAGTTTGTTAAATTTTCATCAATTCTTGGTGGAAATTTAATAATAATTTTATACAGAACAAAATGCAAATAAAAACTGAATTTTCGATAACGTTCAGTTTCGTCTCTATTAGTCTGCTTAGCAAATTTTGTATTTTTTCTGCTTCTCTACATTTTGTTGCATTGTTCACCTTTCATCCCGGAGATCTGTCAACTGCAACTGTTTTTTTACAACTTTCTCTTTATTTCTTCTCTAACTGCTTATTTTTCTTTTATATATTTGTTCATCTATCTTTTCCCTTTCCTCCCCCTTATCATTGTCGTGCTAAAAATCAATTATGCAGTTTTTAATAGTTTTTTTTTCCCCTAAATCAAAATTCAACCTTTAATTTCTGTTAAGGGCAATTTATATCCATTATTTATTCTCTGTCCTCTATACACTTAAATTGGCAATATACTAACTATACTTCCTCTTATTAAGTTTCATTATTAAATTTAATTACCTTCCCCATTAAAATCGTTTCCTTGTTATACAATTATTCTCGTTATAACCATCTAAAACTTATTATTATTAGATTCATTATTTTAAAAAATATTTTTAACCTCTAAAAGTTAATTATAGTAAAGTGGTCTCGTCTCCTATATTGGCACTAAATAAATATGAAGTTAGAAGGTGAGATATAATTTCATTTCTAGAATTGATTATTCATATCTTTCCATGTGTTACATTATGAAACACTCTAAAAGTTAATGGAAGCTGTTATAATATTAATCAGTCATATCAATACAAACTAACAATCTCTCTTTCTGTTTCCCTTTAAGGAAAATTAGTTTTATTTTATTTTTTCTCGGTTTATGAGCGAATCTTCGCCTTATTATTCTTCTGCTTCAATTGTATGAGCTCGTTGGCTTGTTATATGACAAGGGTAGTGAATTATGCCAACGGTCCTTCAGAGATTTAAAGCTGAAAGGAAACTTTCTAGTGAAATGGATAGACATATTAGTCCCAGGATAGAAAATCGACCTGCAAGGGTTATATAAGTGTTTGTAGAAAATCTCGAGTGTCAAACAAATCACGGATTCATGCATTTCTAAGTGATAGTGAAGAATCTCTTCCAAGACAATTCGTATAAAGAAAATTTCCAACAAACGAATTGAAAAGTGGTTTCTGATGATGTTGGCAGCATCTGGTTTTGATAGCTCGACACGAAGATTCGGAATTATTCGATAAAGCTGTGATTGCCGGTTAATTGAAGACATTCTCACGAACGATAACTATTAAACCAGAGGATTATGATGGTCGTTACTTCATATTAATATATTGTTTGCAAAATGAAGATAGAAGCCCAGTTTATAGATATGATCATACGAGAATCATAAAGCTCGATTTAAAGGCCTAAATGATTGTTTCGTAGATAATAGGACTACTGTCTATACTGTTATCGTTCCCTCAGTTATACAAATGAATCGAATTCGGTTATATAATTGAAACGGTTCCAATTAGTAGTTTACGTATGCAGTAGATCCAATTAAGCACTTAAATCCTGATTTGAATTAATTCTCTTCTATCAAATATGTCGATACAAATTTTTCATCTTCAAATAACTTGCAAATGTTAATAGAATTTTGAGAACTTGATCGATATTATTATTAAATATTTAATTAATTTTGTAATAATTTACAAGGAATAAAACTTTTTCAATTCATTTATTCTGTTAATTTGAATTATTTTGTAGTCGTTGCAGGGTAGCCCGAAAGTCAGTTAACCATTGTAATGACTAAATTGCTCTTCAATTCGAATAATTAAGTATTTAATCATATTTTAAATTTCGTTTCTACCAATTTTTCTAAAGAAAATTACGCTGTTTTAAATTTTATAAGTTTATCTGGAACGTATAAAATAAAGCACGGTTAACTGATTTTTGGACTAATTCGTGTATATCGTGTATTATATAGCCTATATATTTCAAGTTATTAGTAAGAAAAATAAGTAAATAGAATTCTTGAGTTCATTTCCATATCTGAATGTTTTAAAAAATATTAAATGCATTAAAAAAATATAGACAGTGAATAAGAAATGACGTAATGAAGAATATACTTTATAAATATTTTAGAAATATAAATTATAAAATTGCAAATTATATTCTGTAAAAATAAACAAAGAAGGACGAGGGAGGAGATATTTTAGATAAGATGACGAAATGCATAATTTAAATGATTTACGATAAGTGAGATCAGTATTTTTTCAAATAAATATTTATATGTGCAGTGCACGTTAAATGAATTATATGCTAAAATAATCAAAGAAAAGGCTAGGCCTACACAGTTGAAAGATTACATTTTCACTTTCTTTTATAGAATATACAAGAAACTACTACTTAGAAAACACCGTAGAAACGTATAAATAAGTGATTAAAGTTAAATATCAAATAATTCTTTTGGGTAAATAAAAACTATTTGAATTTATTGTTTTATTTTATACTTCACTATAGTTTGCAAACAAAATAATGTGATGTGATTAATCGAGTTGTATGTTGATATATACGAAAACGCATCTAAATATGTTAAATAACATTTCTTTCTTATTATTTCTGACTAATGCATAAGTAATAAGAACAAATAATAAAAAGTATAAATAAATATATAGAATTTCAATTAAAAAATATTAGGAAAAATAGTTTATTAAAATTTAAAAATTCCATTTATATTATATGATCAACATCACGAAAAAAATCAAGAAAAAAAGGTTTTTCTAATTAAAAATATAATTAATTGCGAATCTTTACCTAAAAATTACTACTGTATCTAAATTTCAATATTTTTATAGAAGATAACATAAAAGTAATATGCTTTTATACTATTAATTCCTAAATACATCTTATATAACGACTGTATGGAAGAAGTGTGGTTCGTTAGTGACGAGTATCCGTTACATCGAGGGTCTTGTTAATAGGCCTATATTTAGTTCTAATAAAGTTGTAAAGTAATAACAAATAAATGTCTAAATCGCTAAATTAAACCTGTCTTAATTACAAAAATATTTTAGAATAAATCTGGAAAAAATGATAATAAATGAAAGAACAGCGACGAAGGATATTTATTAACTTATGTAACATAAATAAATGGTTGGATGGTTCTCTCTTGAAATATCACAACACCGTGAATATATAAAATACTAATATTGGCTAAAAGTTTTATTTATACAGAATTTTCTTGAGCCTACAAAAAAGTTTTTTATATATTTATGAATATTATTTCATTCTCTTCGGTAAAATTCTATGTATCCGAAATACGATATATCGGGGACTTTATATCGAAGATGAACTTATAATTACAATTTAAATATACTTTTTATTAATGTTTGAGACAAAAATAAAATTTTATTAACAATAATAGTAAATTAATTAAATTCATTTTATAACGTAACAAAAACACATTTAAGCATTCCCATTCCTTAAAAAATGTGTTTATACAACTATTTATTTTTAAATAATATATTATAAGGAACCTAAATATTAAAATTCTTAATCAAAAAATTAAATTTATAGTTAAAACTTATTTTAAAAAAATTAAAATCGGGGTGAAAGGAAGCGGTTAAAAGCTCCACTTATATTTGAACATGTTCCAGATATCCGATAGTATTTTCTGCTTAAAGTGGAAAAGTATTTTAAGAAATCCAGATAAACAGAAATCATTTCTACGTTCTGAATGTAGATTTTGTCGAGCAGAAAGCGAGAAACTTTACTACAGTCGTTGTGATAGTGTCAGCTCTCGGGACAACAATCCCTGTGGGGTATAAGTGTGTGACAGATCAACCGATTGCGAGTCACACATCAAATTTACCGAATGTACTTTACTGGTTTTCCAAAGATTTATTTCCATCATAAACATGTTTCAGAATAAACAAGAATTCGATTCGCTAGATCTAACCTTTTCTTTTACACGGTAAACACCGGGCTGCGTTTCGATTATAAATTTAAAAGAAACAAGAGAAAGAAAGGAAGACCGAGAGGAGTGGTCGAAGGAAAAAAAAAACAGCAAGAAAAAAGAAAATCCAATAGAATCACGAACTTTTCAAAAATGCCCAATTGCATTAGATTTTATCAAAATGCCTAACGGTAACCATCCAATCAAATTGAATTTTGATTTTATATAGGAGGGGGAAAAGTAATGTATTATATATATTATAAAAAACGGAAAATAATAATAACGATTCGTATTTCATTTTCCGCATTATCGAATTTTCTTCTCGGTCAATTTCGGAAACAAGAAAAGAGAAAACACAGTTACCATGACAACCAACGTTTTCACATGGACCGAGGGGAAAAAACCGCGATGAGAATTCAGTTTCTATTTAAGGTAAAAGTGCGGACTATCTGGTGAGTCCAGTCGTGGATTGTGTCGGATCGGATACGTTAAGAACACCATTGGGAAAGAATGGAAATGCTCAAGAGACAAGAGATTTTCTTTTCGTTTTCGAAATGAATCTCGATCCTATTCTAGCCTGTAAACAATAATTTATTTATTTCCCCCCGACATTGAACTCCGTACAATTCTGATAAGAGAAATAAATTCGTGTGTCCCGGAAGGAAAATCAGTCTTTCTCTATAAATCTCAATATTGCTTTTATCATTTGCTCAGTATAGATTAGATTGTCTTTGACGTCTACGGAAAACCGTATAAAAAATTCAAGACAAACTAACCTAACAAAAATACGAAGATCGGAGTTTTTATACAGTTTAAATATTCTACAAGGACGAAAATACCAGCGACAGTTCGGTAATTTAATAAATAAATAAAAACAAAAACGGAAATGGAGTAACTGTACGTTATCGCACGTTTATTGCTTTAATAAATTATATACATCTTACGACGTTTCAAATTAAAAAGTTAATTTTCTGATCTTTTACGAATTCTAATAATTAAAAACAACGCTACTTAATACTTTGAAAGTATCTTAATTTCGTGTAGAACAGGATTATAAATTTTTGAAAACTGTGTTCAAAGCTTTGTTACCTTTACAAATTGTCGTTTGTTGCTAATTTATTTTGTAGCAGGGTAGCAATTAACCACTTTTCACTTTCTGGTCTTATTGTTTAGCAACGTTACACTGCGTACAATCCAAGTAGATTACCAAAAGAGCAATGAACGAATCCTAATTAGGAGATTGACTGACAAAGGTTTCCAGCTTTGCAATTGTAAGACTAAACTAAAGCTTCCGTCATTCAAGCAAATTTGATCAAGGCGCAAGAATCAACAGGATATCGACTGTTTGCCTACTACTTTGATGATCCTCTTTACTCTCTCATTCTTCTCTCGTGGGAGCCCAGAAAGTGTTTAGGGATATAGTAATTGGATACAGATTATCAAATGTATAGATCACCCGGATAAAATTCGATCCTAGACAACATTCTTTTCATTCAATTTCGTTTTATTCTTCCAAGTACTAACTGATGATGATAAAACTTTGCTACTTAATTTAATAGGAGTTTCTGGCAACTTTGTCTTTTATTAATTTTATCAAAAAATATCAAAAAATGAAAAGAATGTAAGGTTAAAAAATGTCCATCTGTTTTGTATCTTTATTAATCAAATAATAATAACATTAATGGATAATTTGTTATTTTACAATACTCTAATGAATAATTTTCTCCTTTATTAATGAAATTATTTAATGTAATTTCATACTTATGTCTTACAATTGTTACTGTTATTACGTGTGTTTTTTACATATTTTGTATACTAAAAAAAATTGAAAATTTCTTTAAATTTATGGTGTTTCCTGCCTTTCTTTCAATAAAAATTTCTATCATTTTAGTTCACTTAACATGTAAATGTTTAAATTAAATTTTCACCATAGTGTTCGGAAATCGATTAATGTTCACGTTTTCAAAGAGTAATAATAATTAATAACAACATTTCAAACGATATTTAAGATCTCTTTGATTCACATTTTAATTAATCAAACATGATTTTTACTTAGTAACTGCATGAGAATGGATGGAAAGCTTTTGAAAAATCTTCACGATTTTATTAAGGACGATACTTTTAAAACACTAATACTTTTGTAAAATATTAAAATGATCGAATCATATAATTTATTGGTTCTTTCAACCGTACGAAAAGCATTTCTAATATTTTAAATTTAGAGTATATTCTTTCAATATTTCGAGCATCACTAAAGCGTGACAACTTCTATGTAATTCCACAAGATTCATACAAAACGGATCGAATTTAAAGAAGAATAGAAAAATTAAACTCCTAGTGAAGATATGAGGCTTATCGATAAGGTATTCTAGAGATAGCAGATGTTTCCTTTAAATATTGGTAGGATATCCAGTTATAAGTCTGCTTCCATGATTGCCTCGGCAAAGCCCGATTTCCTGTTATCATCTCCTTGCTTGATGTGCCGCACTTATTGAAGACTTAAAACTCTGATTTATGGAACAATCGTAAAAATTTCCCGAATCATTCTATATACTGTATATGTGTGTGTGTGCATATTTTTATATATAAGCCCATAATATATAGCAATATGCATGTGTTTATATATATTTATTTATATAGGCCTATATGTAGTTTGGATGATAAATTTTTATGTCGGACACATTAAATATACATTACGTAAACCGGTAAATATCCTTCTATTGAAATTTCCTCGACTTCCTTTTATAAACAGTATTGAAAAATAGCAATAACGTTATTTCAATTTCACGAAAAATAGAAAATTCCGTAGTCGAATTTCCGGTGGCGGATCGACGTTCTCATTTTAGTTTTCCATCTTTACAGTCTCTCTTCTATTCTTCATCATTTATTTACAAGGGGATTGTGCCAATATCGAGATGGCAAATGCTTTTGTATTATGCAATCATTCAACTAAACCATCGATTCGGTTCTTGATTGCAAATTCGAAAAATAAATTACATTTCCATTTTAGAAAAGACGAAAGGCAATCTTGTTTTTGATGTTTCCGACACGAAGAAATGATACAGAACAAACAAATTAGACAAGTTCGGTTTACAATTTTCTAAACAGGATCGTATTCGATCGTTACCATCAATTTAATCTAATCTTTCGACGAAGGCTAATCAGCCGGTAAAGAGAAAAGAAAAAACAAAAAAGCTTAAATACGCTTTTTCATCATTAAAATACAGAAATCTATTTGAAATGTGTAACAATCAACCAGACATTATGAGGGGGAAAAAAGAGAAAAAATGCTAATTGCTTCGATAAACAATGATTTAGCAGCAATCCATGTTCATGTTTCTGATTTGATGTTTTTCTGGTTTTTTCCTAACTTTCCCTCTTTTTTTAAAACGACTAATTTCTATTTTTTCCCCTTCTTTTCTTACCTTTATTTTACTGATTTCGATTTCCATAATTGATTTAATTATTGAAATTCCTCATCAGGAAGCTAAATGCAAATCAACTTGTTCCTATTTTTTCTAGTTTTTTTTTATTTCTTAAGAAAAACAAATTATAACTGGAAAAAAAGTAAAAAATATCTTTCGAAAGTTTCTGAAAATTTATTTTTATGTAGGTTATGTTATTCATAAGTTTTATACAGTAGACTATATGTTATTTTTAGTAGATTTTTTTAAACTTTCTTTTAGTCTAAATAAAATAATTAATGTTAAAGTTAAATTGATAATTTATATAATTTCTGAAAATATGAATAATTTAAAAATAATATTAAATTTAACTCAATCGTTAATTTAATACAATAGTTCTATCCTGTAAATATATTAAATTTCATGTAATTTCTAATTTAATTAAGAATTATAATATGAAATGTAATAAATATAAATTAGAATATAAATTCTGTGATTTATATAATCAAGAATTTAAAATTATTATTTTATAATATTAAATCTACGAGATATCTTCAATGTCTTCATTGTACTAGTGATAAACACATGAATGAATGAATTATGTTCGCTTTGACGTGAGTTATCGCCTAACGTTGTAGATCTATAAATATTGAATCTATATTTCGAAACAAATTATTTTCGATAAAATAAAATTCTGGCATAGAATACTAACAACAAAATTCGACTTTGGATCGCGAATATCTTGTAAGAAAAAGCCTAAAATGATGGATTGCGCCGTGAGTAGTAAACAAAAATTCAAATTTGAAGTTTATACAAAAGAAGGGGGGAAATTGATTAAACTAGAATCTTGAATTAAATTTTAATCAAGTTTTATGATTGTTATTTAAAATATTTTGGCTTGTAGAAAGAATATGATGAAGTGTGAGACAAAAATTAAATTGAATTTTTTTAAAAATATTTCTTAACGAAATTTTTTCTATTTTTTAAAATAAAGTAGCATATATTTTAACCTGTGTGACTTACAAGAGATAAGGAAAGAGTTAATGCTGTTGCGTGAAGATTAAGCTTAAGTTAAAATAAGGAATTACTTCAACCCGCATACGATTTGTTTCTCATCTATTCCCATTAACGATACTACCTTTATCTGTTGTTAGTTTTACAATTTCAAGAAGTTTACCATATTAAAATAACATATATGGGCATATTTAGCAATTATGTTTAAACACTTATATAATATTTTTTTATTAGCGTGTAGATAGTCCGTGATATACTGTATTAAGAAAAACAATTTTTAAAAAATGAAAAAATACGAGAATAATCAATAAGCATTGACAATTTCTGTGTTGTCAGCAACTTTTCAGAAAACTTTCTTAAAAAATTAAAAAAAAGGTTTTACTTAACAGAAAAAGTAAAAGAATATGATAATTGAATTAATATATTAAAATTTCTTTTGTCTTTTTCCAGTCGAAAAATTTAATCTGAGAGAGTAGAAAAAATATTTATATATATCTTAGTGCATGAATATTTATAATTTGAAAATTCATGAAGAACAATGGATCTTTTTTTCAGTCTATTTTTCATTTCTTTGAAGTTATTCCTCCCTCTCTTCGAACATTGTTAAAAGTAGAATCATCTTTTAGCATTTTCTTTGTAAGGTTCTACATCAACACAAAAATCATACAAAGAAAAGATAGGAGTACTAGGAAAGTAGTACCTCTACTACATATGGAGTCTTCTGGTATTATGCTGAAGCGCACAATATTTGGAGATTGAAACGTTTCTGGTAAAATGAAATTCTGGGTATTTGGAATGCCACAGGCAAAATTCTACTTAAACTTTCGAATGTTTTATAAAGGCATATAAGCTTACTTAAATTAAGAATGATATAGCAATAAAAAATTATATAAAATTGAAAAAATCAAACAAAAATTCTTGTTTACAACTTAATCAATTAAGTTATATAAAACCAGATATAAAAAACAAACTTGCAAACAAAATAGTATGTTTAGATCATTTATAAATGTTATTGCTATAAATATAATTGTAAACAGTTGAAAGATATATTTTAGTGATTTTAAACTTAATTGTGTTTATACTATTTTCGGGTTTAATATTTACAGAAATGTTAAAGTACATAAACAAACGTACAGAATAAATACACTATTGTAGTTGGTTTAGTATCTTCTGTATCAAAATATCCCAGATAAATCACTTCTAGAAATTTAATATATATTTAAATGAAAAATATACAATCACGGATTTTTATATCGAAATCATTTGTATAAAATAAGATTTTTTAAGACAAATTTTAATTAAATTTAAATAAAAATATACATAGTATCAAATTCCTTATCTTTTCTTAGCATACCATAACATGCCAAACAATTTCCAACTTTTTAAATTAATTCCTTCAAAAACTTCACAAAAAAAGATATCTAAAGATTAAACTGTATAAAAAAATGGACTTCATACTTAGATAAAAATAATTTATGTTGATATTTTTATCATTTAATTACAGTTGAATTCAATTCGTAACGATTCTCTTAAAGGCGATACTAGGGATTAAAATCGCAACTTATTCACTTTTATCACTTAATTACTACGTTTTCAATCCCACCGTTTCACTTTTTTGTCATTTATAATAACGAAAAAAAAATCTTTTTCGTTGAAACGGAATGCTAGAAAATCCAATAAATTCCAAGTTGTGTATTAAACGTTCATTATGCGAAAGTAATTAATGATGTCGTCGTTCTGTTATCAGAAAATGCGAAGGAAAGTGGAATACTCTATAAAACATTGATAGGGTAGTTATAATTCTTAAAAAGAACTTATTATTCTTTTCTATATATAAATTAAATTCGCTCATTACATAAAATGATTATTATGATTGTTTTGCGCTAGAATTTTCTGCCGAAGTATACCTCATTTGGTTAATTTGGTTGTATTTAAATTGGACTTAATTTAATTTTTGACACGCAAATTTAGAAAAGAAACAAATTTGTTTCTACTGAAAAAAATTAAATAAAAATTCCCACTAGAAATAAACACGCTCTTATAATTTGATTTATACGATCTTTAGTTCGTTAATAATACGAGACGAAGTAGGAAATTGGTAAATTCCTTCACATCACCTCAATTTATTTTGTTGGAATGTTCATATTTTCACCAAGAATTCGAATATAGATCGCTTTTTATTTTTCTCGAAACTTTTAATCACTTTTCATTTACATAAACATAAATTCTATTAGACTTTATACTTGTAAAATTACTTGAATAATATTTCCAGTATTTAAAAGTATAGGCTATATACAATAAAAAAAATAAAAGTATTTTCACCTTAATATAAGAGAAATGCAATAATTTTTAACAAATTTTTTGAGGTAAGCCACTATAAGTCCGAGACTCGATCAAAACGGCTGTGTTGGCCCCTTTGATAGAGATTGTTGTAATACAGCATTTGAATTAATTAAAATTTAGTTATTTCAGGTTGTTAAGATTATATAACATAGTGGACAGTACAATTAAATTAAATTTCTGTGATTTATATTGGCAAATTTAAGTCCTGTTTCCTAAGAAATCGTCACGTAAGACACTCTATCAATGTCACCGTGCCATTTTTCTTTAGCCGTGCCGTTTCCCGAAACGCGATTTAAGCAAACATAAAACAGGAGATTGAGTTTCAGAGAATTAAATCTTGAAAGTGGATTAAATTTGCAATTTTCTCTATCCAAGTCATCAATGTGCATCCAAATCTTGCCGGAAGTAACCAGTGCGCCACCTAGTGGACAAATTAATGAGCGTTACTATGACGACGGAGATGGCATCCCTCCTAACGACACCCTTAATGAGACAACAGAGGGGTCTTCGCTCCGGTAATTAGTTGTAGGTAGCGAACCTAGCGGCGACAACCAACACCACATTCTCTTCTTTTACCCAAAGGTAAAGAAGTTGTTAAGCGATTCGATAGGCCAACTGTCATCGATCCATTCGATATTTAAAATACTTAGAATGACAAGCGAAATTGCTAAATTTCTGTATTAAAATGAGAAAAATTTTCCCTTCATTTAAAACATTTCTTAATACATTATTTTACTATTAATTTTGCTTTTATATTATTATGTATTAAAAATAGTTTTTAAAAGTATTTATATAAAATAAATTTGGGCTGTTGCCGAATTTATAATTGTAACAAACCTTATACGTCTTTAGAAAGTATTGTATGGCCTATTTCTATCTAACTTATGGAAATGTATTGAATATTTTGTTATATAATTCAAATAGTTTAGCAATAGAATTTAATATTCTGCTCTAATTTAATAATATACCGTATGTCTTGTAGGCTTTGTTATAGACTATAATAAGAATGTTTAATTGTTGATAAATGTATTTATAAAATGTCTAAATAGGTTTGTCATTGAAAAAAATAAATATACCATATATATAGCCTATATTTTTTTCTTTTCTAGTTTGATAAAAGAATATGTTCCTTTTCATCGTTTTTGTTTTGTAAAAAAATTATTTTCAATTGGGATCAGGGACTGAAAGGCGAAATGAGGCCCGAGCATTTACAAATGTGAAGCCTCACGCTTCTCAAAATATCATAAAAATACGCAAATTAAATTAATAAAAACGCATTTATCACCATTTATAAAAATAAATTTTCATTAATATAACTTTTAGACCATATTTTATACAAGAATATTAAATTTTGGAGTTTTCTGTGTCCAGGGCCAGGCTAAATTACTACTTATTCCCGTGCATCTAGGCCGATTAAGAATATTTTTTAAAAAATATTCTATTAATCAATTATAACAGAATAGGTTATGTAACTTTAAATAGATACTGATTACTTACAAGTTAGTTAAGAAGATAATCTAACAATTTTTTAATATTATTTTTAATATAAATGAAAAGTTATATTAGAATATAAATTATTAAATATATTAAAATATTCTTTAAATAGAAAATGTTCTGATACAAAACAACTATTTGCTTCTTGTAGTTACACGATTATTAAATAATAAAATAACTTTTAAAGTATTACAAAATGAAATAAACGATACCAAAATTACAAACCAGCTTAGATGAAACCCAATACATCTTGAAAGACAGCTGCATACATATGTAGTTGTATGATAACGTAGAACGGACTACGTACGATACACATATTATAAATTGTTATTTTAACATATGGAAGTCATATGTTTAGAATTTTTTAAAGTCGTCCTAGCTAATAAATAATAATAATTTTATAATAGTTTCTTAAAAAATTTAAGATTATTAAATATATATAATAACTTTAAAACTCTATAAATCATCAAACTTCTATTAAAATTACAGGCACATCTTGGATAAAGCCCAACGGATTTTTGGAAGACAATACACTAGCATACATATGTAGTTCTATGATAATATATAAAATTACATATGTATGAACCTGATATATTTTAAAACTGTTAGGACATATAGAAGTCATATGTATGAAGTTCTGTACATTATCCAAAGTTTAAAAAATAGCTTTTATATATTATACTGTCTAAAGAAAAAACTCTTAAAGGATATATATTTTTACTATTTTTATAAATTTATACATTAAATGAAGCTCTAATTTCCTTAGAGGATGTGTCCAGAAAATTTTTTGAAAGACGAAATTGCAGTTATAAAATTTATATAAAATTCAATTTATATATATAAAAAAATATATTCAATTCAAATTTAATCGGTAGTGACTAATATTGGAGCAGATAAATGTATCCCGAATTTGAAAAAAGTTTTGGCTTTAGAAATAATTCTAAAGATATATGTAGAATGTAGCGTCATGTTTTTCCATTAAAATTATTAAATAGATTTATTTCATAGAATATAATAATCTTCAGCCATTGATAGAAAGTGTTAGATATTATCAAAATGAAAAATAGCATTTCAAAATGAAAGATGAAAATTTTGAATATGTAGTTATTACATTTTCTCTAAGAATATAATAATCTTCATCCATTGATAGAAAGTGTTAGATATTATCAAAATGAAAAATAGCATTTCAAAATGAAAGATGAAAATTTTGAATATGTAGTTATTACATTTTCTCTCTCTCTCTCTCTTTTTTCTAATTTAAAAGTACTTTGCCGCTTCTGCGGTTGCATTGGAGGTCTTTTGTATTAAAACCTAATAACTTTGAAACGAATTCAGCCTTCCTGTTTTCGAGATTTAATCCAAAATGCAGTAGGAAAATCTTCTACATTGTGATATTTTGCCAACTAAAAAAAAAAATAAAACGTTAGCTCTTTCTCTAATCCCCAATTAAAAATAAATAATTAGCATATTACAGCTTTAGCTTTATGCATGGACGAACGCAGATCATTACGTGGAGTTTTTTTATTCTTAAAAAGTTTACTGTTTGTATATTATTTTGATATTCATAACATTTCTTTACTTCTAAAGAAAACATCATAAAGATGGTATTAACAATATAGAAGAATTTATCATTTTTTCAATAAAACTTAGTTGACTGAACTTATTATATTGGATAATTTAATAAAAACCGGTATTATATAAGTATTCGGAAATACTAAGGAAAAAAAAAAAAACAATTTATTAAGAGGCACGACCAATTCTAAAAGGCGACACCATTTTCTCCAATTCTTCCCTTTAGCTCTAATACTATTTCTTCTGCTTCTTTATACGACTGGTATTTCTTTCCAGACCTACTTTTATGTTAGATTATATTCTTTTGCTTTTGCTATTAACCTACTTTTTACCTGATATTTACTCAAAACATAAATTTTACAACGAATAGAAAAAAAGAACTCTTTAAACATATAACAATTATTTATTTGCCAGTTTCGAGAAAGAGTCGGAATTATGAAGACAACTTCATCGAATTTACTACACATTTTTATTGCCATTTTGGCATCTATCGTTATTACGTTCTTTTCCCTATTATATCAGCCAAGTTTTCAATTTTCTCTATTAATCTACGGCTCCGAATGACATCTGGAATTTTCCCATCGTTTCCGATGCCATTTATAAATGTGATCTTCCGTAAACATCACAATACCTGTAGCACCCGTAGAAGAATAGGTTATTTGCTGTACAATGTATATATCGCGTCACGTTAGATTAAGCAATTTTCTTCGATTCGATCTAAACTTCATCTGCCTTCTTCTATTATTCGAGTCAGTTTCATTGAAATCTTTTGATGTAGTAGATACTGTTCATTGGTTTGCAGCCCAGGGATGGGTGTCAGACCATTATTGATGTTTGGTGACGATTGCATCGAGCCAGCACCCTTATGAATAGAAGCGCGAACGAGATAACCACCGGAGTTAAATTCATCTTTTGTCAGAATTTATCACCCATTGTGAATAACTTTTAATTTTAAAACGTATTAAAATCTTAATTTCTATAAATATTTTAATCACTATTCTTATTAAGTGAAGTTTATAAAATGTATCGATTTAGAGTTTAATAATGAAGTATATTTTTCTTGAATTGATTTATTTATTTCGAAACGTTTTATTACTTTTCTTTAGGTAAATATCATTTATTAATGAAGACGGACGGGACAACAAATGATTATTATCCAAGCAATCTACAAAGAAAAAAATATACATTTATGCTTTGTTCGTCGGCGAAGCTATTATTTTGTATAGATTTCTTTCGCATCGAAAATGGTATAGAAAGACATGAATCTCCACAAAACAATGAAATGTGGTCATAAGAAACATACAGGAAAACTTCTTCAATGTCATTCTATCTTTTATGATAATGGTTTTCGAATGGTTGGTGTCAGTAAACCATTATAGAAATCTCATAAGACATGAAAGATTGAAATCTGTACTCACTCCGAACCATTTCTAACGTATAGATCAAGTAAACTTAGAAAATTTTTACTTATAAATATTTAAACTCGTCCATCTTTTTAAATAGAAATAACTCATATTTTTAGACATAATTTTTAAGAAAAAACTGTATTTTATTCAGTTGAATAGAAGAGAGGGAGAGAAAAACTAATTAATTCAATAACCGCACATGTATGTCGTAATTTTAAATGAGGTCAATATACTTTTTATCATTAGAAATCTTCTAACTATAAAGTAATTAAGTTATCAAATGACTCGAACGTCTGAATAACCAAAAAGAAATTTATCTTATAATCTAACAAAATCAAATGCTACGAAATACGGTCGAACGTGTAATATTTACTTAGATTGAACAGCATAAATTCATTCGTCATCTCAAATATTTACACCAAACTTAATCATATTTGTTCAAAATTGAATTTTCTAATCATTTTTATTCATTTATTCTAGATCTCCAGCAAATAAGAAGAGTTGAAACTTGTTAAACATCATAACAAACAAAACAACGTCTTTCGCATTTAGAATATGACAATTAAGGAAGTTGATCTTCTCCGTTTCGGGCAAACTTCATTAGTGCCAAGACGTGGTGATAATGAGTGTGACGTCACGGATGTAGCCCAGAAGATTTTCTACAGAGGTTGATTGTAAAATCAATATAACCTTATTTTGTTACATTTGAAAGCGGCAGAAGGACTTGCAGAACAAATCTTATCTGTACGTAGCAACATTTTGTAATTAAACCGACCCTTAAAAGAGAAACGATATTAGAAAAGTAAGTACAAGAAAACGGTTCCTCCTTTTCTTCGTCTCCCCTCCGATTGGAGAGGAAATCGACTCTCCCAACTCCCTTACATAAAGCAGAGCGCTCGAGGAGCGCGAGCTAGTTGGTTTTCACACCACCGTGACGTCAGTTCGCGCGTTCTGTGACGTCAGTCGTGTGCTTCTACAGTAGCAATTCGTTGGCGAACTGACACGCAGGATGATGTGCAGTGAACATTGATATCAAGGATGCTTTCCAACATATGTATCTGGAGAGCATCGCTCGGCACAAAGTGGATTCAGACAAGGTAAGAGCTTCACTTATCAATTAACGCTAATTTTAATATTTAGTTTTGCAGCTCAGAACTCATAAAAAGTATCGGTTATCGTGTTTTTATAGCTGAAATTGTTTCCTAGATTTTATATCTGCTAAATGTTTTTAATCGATAACAGAGATCATTCCGTTATTTCCTTTACAATAATATCGTTAGACGCAATTTTGTCGAAATTAAGAAATTAACTTAGTCATCCCGTAATATAAAATGTTAAATTAATAAAATTCATCCATTTTAATAAACAATACGTATATATTAATATATATGTATTATATTAGCTTCTATGTAAATAGAACACAAGAAAAATTCATATGAAAAATTAGTAGTAGAATCGATAAAATTACTTATTTTATTTGCTGATAAACTATCAGCAATTAAATCAAATTATTTAAAAAATAATAACGATATGGGGGCTATAAAAAGTCAGGTTGGAAACATTTTCACCTAAAACGATAAGTAATGAAAGACATCACCCATTCAGGTAGTTATCAGCTGAGATAAGAAAGACTGTATCTATTTCCAGTAATGATTATCATATCTTCGCCATCTTGGCTCCGAAACGAGAGGGGTAAAAAACTCTGAGAACGGAAGAACTTCATTTGTCATTCATCTGTAATCGCCAGAAAACGCAACAATTTTCATTCGTCTGGGAGTAACCCCGCTCGCCGAAAGGATTGGCGAGAGAAACATAAAAACGAACGAAGGTAGTAGATCCGAGCCAAAGGCCTTCAGGCATTGGTAACTATGGCAACCGACAAAGGATGCGTCGATCCAACTCCATCCCGACCATAAACAGTACTCGTGACTCAACGAAACGCACACTTAAAACATGATTAATAATTCCGTTGTGTTGGGATTTGGAAAGAAAATCTCTTTTACCATTTCCATTGGACCAGATATAACAAATCTTTCTGAAAAATAACCTAGCTGCGAATTTTCGTTTGTCTATTATTTTCCAGAAGTTATTGGTTTTCTACTCCGGCCTGTCACAATCAACTCTTTCAGCGAGAATATTGAAAAAATTTTTTGACCCAGAAAAATTCTTTTATATGAATATAAAAAAAAACATTGAATATAACAAACATATAAGCTATATTAGAAAAACGACACGAGTCGTATTAATGAAAAGAAGTGGCTTTTTTTTTGTTTGTAATAAATATTGTAAATTTTCTTTAAACAGAAACAAGATAACATTTCGGTATTGAAATTACAACTCGATTGATCGCTTTAATCTCGTAATTTTGTGGGTAAAAAGAAGCGGTTTAAGGAATCTTAACAACCGAAAATTCCGCTAGAGTTAATAGAATCAATTAGTTGTGAATTCATCATCAATGACTTTACGAGCGTCGCTTCCTCGCTGAAATGACACTGAACTGTAATTATATAATTTCCATCCTGTTCTTTTCCATCTCTGCCGATGCCGAATACTGTACACAGGAAACGATGACGTCAGCAGTACGTGAGTTTGGGCCACGTCATAAAGCGTCAACGTTTTCCAACGGCACTTCTAACCTAATGGACCAAAGAGCGCCACCTTGATTTACGGTCCACCTCTTAATCCGGCTCGTTAAATGGCTACCGGACTTTGCTATTGGTTGGAGATTTCCGAGGTTGTAAAAATAATCGTAAAGTTAAATAAATTAGAAGTTTTGAAGTGGAGCGGGGTGTTTTAGACAATCTGGCTTGTTGCTCGCACCATTTGGATCTGGAAAATCTCAAAATCCTACTCTTCAATCTTTATCTATACGGTTACTAAATTCATCTGATACGTTTCAAATCCTGATGGGATCCTCCTAAAAATATTGGTAAGTAAAATCGGAGATGACACAATATCAAATAAATTGATTTTAAAACGATTAATCAACTGGATTAAACTTGCTTCGACGTTTCTTCAGATAAGTTATAAATACGTGAAGCATAATTCTGACGAACTGCACTTACACCTGAAAATGCAACGAATTCACGATCCATTTAGTCGCTTGGCTGTTAGTTAGTGGAGCCCATAAAAGCTTTGCTTGACATTATAACTCTACATAATACGCACGCATGGAAGAATCATAGAATATTTTCTTGAAAATATTTAATTTACATAGATGACTGCTAATATATACTAAAATCCTTTATGGAGAAGACTAGTAGTTATAATCCTCTCGAGAAGTGTTACGTTTAAAATAGAAAAGGGTCGACGTGACGATGATTAAGTGGAAAATGATTTTAAGTTAATGAATAAGCCCAGTTTTAAAGATTCGGCTCATTAACATTGCACCCTAATGCCGAATGGGTATTAAATTCTGAATGAGTTCTAATAGTAAAATTTTAATTAAGTTCGTAATAATCTCGGCTTGTTGTTTGTTAAAATTATATAAGACGATAAACAAACTGAGGTTCGTTCCCCTTTAGGCCGTCGTCTTAAGTATTGGTTATTTAAAGTGGTCTCGAGGGATACAGATGTAGATATTTTTCATCGCGCCATGCGATAAGAAGGGAAAAAAGAGTAATAATAAAAAAAAGGAGAGGTACATTCACGGATAAGTTCACAGCAGTAAGAAATAAGCTTGCATCTTTTTTGGTTATTTCCTAGCTATAGCAGCAAAGTGGCATTCATGCGTGGCGTGTATCGATGGCCGTGTTCGTATTGTCAGCAGAGATAGATAGCAATAAGTCCTTAGACTGCAAACTGAACTTTGGCGTCGAGATGGTACTTGCAATGAAAACAATCCATCTCGTTTTATCAAAAAACGAAGAGAACTTTTGAAGAATGGCCAGTAGCGTATCTTGATTTGTAGTTGGATGTGAAGAATGACTCTAGAGAAAATAAAATGCTTCGTCTATAGAAACCAATAAAAAATTTGTAAACAAACTTTGGAGAGCATTTACTACTTTTCAAATATTGTTCACTAAAATTTTTATCAAAACGTTTTAATTTTTTTATCCTTCACTTAATAGTGTAAACTTTCCCCCTTAATTTTTAAAGTTGTAAATAAGGTTAATTTTAACTTAAGCTACGAAAAAAATGGTTTCGTATATCGTGTAATAACTTGATTATTTATCAAAATGCAGTATTAAATTCTCATGTAATTTATTTAAAGAAAACTGATTCCTCCACTCTGTTAATCGATAAAAGATGGTAATTTCGGGAGTTGAATGAAAAAAAAAAAAAAAAGAATTCATAACAAAATAAGGACGGATATTACAGAACAAATATATATATATTGTCTCTTTTTTCTAGCTCGTACTTTGAAACTTTTAAATAATTCTACACTTGATATTACAATCTGTCAAGGACTATTAGGCAGATAACAGGCTTTCTATATTATGCTTTGAATGACGTGCAGTTAAAAAGTCTTTTTGTTACAATTAAAAGGGTATTCTTAACATTCCTAAAACGACAAGGAAGAATTTTTAATACGGAATTTAATTAGATACCGAGATAGTTTAGATTGTCGGCATTTATAACAATCTTCGTTATAATAAAAAAGAAAAAAAACTAAATCTACTGTAATATTCGATATTACAGTAGATTTAGTAGATCCAATAGAAGAATTAGCAAAAAATAAAAATATATTTACGACTTTGGAAAATAATAAAAATGTCATAAATTGCATCGTTTACGAAACATTTTACATATCAAATTAACGAAATTCGCTTATAATGGTTGCTTACAGAGATATCGAACAAGTAACATCTATTATAACAAGATGTAATGTGGATACATCTGGAATTATAATTGCGGTGATAGACGCCTTTGGACATTAAAAGGATATCACTAAATGATCGCCAAGTAGGTCATTCCCTTTTGCACACGTTAGAGAAGATAGCAACCTCCATTCTGCTAATTGCTGACAATTAGAGCATTTCTCTGCTTCACATTCGACACGTTAAGCTGATTTGATGAAGAACAAACTATAATAAAAACAAATCTGGATCCGCTGATGGCATTTTTGAAGCGAGTTTTCTCATTTAATGATTTAACTTTAAAAAGAGGCATCTGTGTTTAATTTTTGCATAAGTTTAAAGGGTTTAGAATTTCGCCAGATATACGTATATAATTCTACATTTTAAAGACAGAATATGTGCAATTAAGGCTTTTAAACATTCAATGAGTGTCCATTATTTAACAGGCTTTAGACTGTTATATGGAATGAGAGGGAAAGGAAGCGGATCTTCATCTGCTTCCTTTCTCATCTGTCAAATAATTACTGACAGTGTGAATATACTCTTCTCTGTACTAGGCAATCAAACCAGCTCCTGTTTCATTATTCAACCCTTATAATCATGCCAAAAGTAATATTATTACGCAGAAGCGATTAAAAATTCGAATTAATGTTATTTATTATTTGCGCGAGTGGGAATCCAAAGATGTTGGACATTTTTTTCCTTTCAAATATTTCCATTAACAACCATCAATTTGCATAATTAGTAAAAGAAAATTTATAATAATCAAGTTTTTGACTGTAATAATTGAAATGTTTAATTTTGATTATTTAATAATTTCATTTCACATTTGAAACATTTTTCGTATTAAAAATCTGACAAGAAAATTAATTTTGAATTACTTTTTTTCAAAAAAGATTTTTTTAATTAATTTGAATCTTTATTATTATATTTTTTCCTTGTAATATCTTAACTATGCAAATTTTTTCGATAAAAGTTCGATTAATGAATTAATTAAATGTTTATTCGCTCATTGGCACGGGTCTGAAAGAACATATTGCAATGAATAATTTTTTTTTGTTTTTTTTGCGAAGGGAGACGAAATAAAAGAAAAAAAATTTGGGTTAACATGAAGACAGTGAACTATTGGACAAACATTTTTCTCTGGATCATTCTTTCTCGGTGAGTGATTGCTACAGTCAGACAGTTTGATTACGTCCCAATACAGCTTTAACCCTTTCTGTTTTTCTTTTATCTTCCGCATAAGGGTAGAAAGTATCGGAAGCAGGCATCTTGCCAAGCCCACTTCTACTAGAATCCTTTCTAATTAAATAGAATTTCCTTCGTTTTTATTATTTAATGTCAACAAACGTATTTTGAGAAAGTTATCACAACTACGATACTAGAAAAGTTTAACGTCTTCACACAACTAAACAAACGTTTTTTTCTAAACATATCTAAACTTTATTATGATATTTTTATTAATTAGATTATTAAAGGTTAATACTATTAAAATATTTAATATTTTAAGATGTATATCTTTACGATTATTAATTAAAGTTTTCAAAAATACGATTAACAAATTTAAAATAAAGTTTTGAAATTTAAAACTCTTCTCTCTTCTTCGCACTCTTCTATCAGAGCAATACTAATCATTTAAAGTAAGAGCTTACACTCTTACATTATAACAACATAAATTTTTAATGTTGGAGTTTGCTGCTATAATTTAATTTAATTTAATTTTTTTAAAGAGAAAATTGTCTTTTTTATATTTATCTACTAGAAATAAACTACTAAAATATGATATAGAGTAATCCATTTATTTACTTTTTTGCATTCAGATTTGAGACGACCAATCATAGTTATGGATCGTTATTCTTTCTCTTGGAAGAGAAGCAAATATAAGAAAAATCTTTTCTTCCAGTTTTATCTTCGAATAACTCATGAATGTCATTTGTGTCTTTTTTCATGGCAACATACCGAAAAACTACTGTACACTACACATATACAATATATATAAGTAAATCTAAAAACAGAAGCTAGTTTTCTGAATTTACTATAAAGGAAGCATATCGATAAATATTAATTCGCTTCGTATAAATCAACAAATCGCTCTTCCTTTTCAAATTTACAAGCATATTTTACTCTAACTAATTTACATAATAAATATATTTTTGCCATATAAATAGCACATATATAATAGAATGTATAAGAAATTCGATAAACAGAATAAATTTTCATTTTTCTACCGACAAACGTCGTCTATATTCTAAATTTTCACTTCCTTAAACGTCATTTACGCTCTAATTGTCTTTAACAAGGAGTTAAAAGTTTAAAACAGACTTTAAGAGTATTTAGCTAAATCATTGAATAAGCATTCCATTCGGAATTATTTGAAATGGAAAATTTCTTATTCGAATTGAATAAATTTAATCGTTTTTTCTTATACTGTATTAATGTAAAAATAACTCGATATGTTGAAGCTGAAATATTTTATGACAATGTTCTTAAATGCCATTAGAAACCTATAAAAAGCGCATTTGAACAGTTGAAGCCATACGAAAAAATTCGGAAAAACCCAATCGTTTTGTATGTGAAGGCCGATAATATTTAACATTGAACCGAATTAAAATTTCTGTTATTGAAATTTACAACTATTATAGATTTTTTTTCATTTGTCTAATTGAAGATAATAATCTTTTATCGATAGCCATTCCTTTGTCTATAGCTCTTTTCATCTCCTGATTGGACCTAATTACATTAACTGCATCCAATTATTTGAATAATAACATCTTTATTCGCCGATTACCTAATCGTATTTCGCTAACAAGAATTTATAATCTCATTATCCTCATCAAAATATCGTGTAATTCTCCATTACTTCGACTATTGTCCGAACGTTTTGTAAATTATGCAGTTTTCTAGCTAAAAGAAAAGTATGCTTATTACTCGAGCAATGGGAATTCTCGACGCATACTGCATGTTAAGCTGTTATTATTCGGTTATGCTAATATTTCTGTCGAAAATTTGTTGGAAAGAAACTAGTTCTTTACCAAAAGTAAGAAAAATCAACCGTTTGCATATCTCTTTGAAAAATGCTCCCGCTAAAGTTCCCCCATTAACAGCTTAATATCATTTTATTTTGATGTCGTTACTTTTTTTCTACAGCTTATGGAACGGCTCCATGATAGAATCCATGCTATCTCCTCTCCTAGCCAATCAATATTTCTGTCGTTTGTGGACTAAAACAGAGAAAAAAAACGTCGTTAAACATATATAAAAGTAACAGAACGCATTCAACGGAAACGACGCAACAACTGTTATCTTTATTAGTTATCCTTTAATCTTATTCTGTTTCTTTCTTCCTATTTATTTTCGTCTTTGGTGTGCAAGATCTCATTAAATCCAGCTTCCACTAGTCTGCAAAGGGGTGATCTGAGCATTTTTCTTTAACTTTTTTTTAGAATGTTTCACTCTATCTCATTGTTGGCTACCATTAATTTTACGCCCATGCTATTAATGAAAGTAATGTTCTTTTTCCAAACCTTCACACCATCTACAGAATTTCCTTTTTTCTTCTACTTCGGTTTTGTTCGACGACAGCAGGAGAAAGCTAACGATCCAAAACTGCTGAGTACTTTTTGTCATTACTATTCTAGTTTTAGTAAATCTTAAAATTCGATTTTTTTTTCATTTTAAAATAAAATCAGTTTCTCTTTATCTGAAAAAAACAATAAGGTCTCAAATATTCTCATCTTGCAGATATATGTTATTTGCCCGTACAATTCGATATCTCTGTATGTTTACAGGTTGCTGTTAATAAGAGCTTGCAGTAGACAATAGAACTAATGATGAAATACAGTAATAAAAGCAATTTTAGTAGGATTTTCTGGCAATAAAGTATATAATTATACTCTAACATTTCGTAAAGTTGGAGTCATTGAGTGCTACTGTAGACTGTCCAGATGTAATTGGCTTGTGTCTTTAGTTAAACGTTTTTTTTTTTTTGTTTTTTTTCTTCCTTCGTCCATTTTTTATACTCTTCTTCCATCAAATGATTGTTCGTTTTCTTTTCTATTCCCTTATCCTAGTTGGCTGCAGTTCGTTATTTTCTTGGTGAACTTCTCTAGTTGGTAACATGTCAGTTTTGGTAACGCGAACCGGCTTCGTTAGATCTTATGTTTGTTTTTGACACGGCAGAGCTAAAATTTTCTTTGCTATGGTTTTATGGATAAAAGTAAAACGAGGAAAATTCGAGAAAAAGAAAGTAAACACTATCCAAAGCGGGTGACGATGTCGAAAGTGTGTAGAAGAAAACGTTAATAGCTAGAAAAAAGTCGCATGTTTGGCTTTTCATTGACAGAACAATTGAATCGACTTTAAATCGATTTAACGAGACGATCAAAGAGGATTAAGGAAGGAAATAGAGGCCGCGAAACCTTAAGACAGATAGAAAACTGATGAGCTGGTTAGTCAAGAGTTGCCCCTTTGCCATTCGTCAATGTCGCGGTTTCTATAGTCGATTCACAAAAACTTGATACGAGAAGGATAGTGAGAAGCTCCGAAAAGAAGATTAAATTAGCCGGATACTTAAAAGTAAATTGGTATTTAGTATGAAAGATGTCAAAAACTTCTTATAATTAAATTCATTCATATTTCATTTTCACACTTTATAAATGTCTCGGTACAGATAATGAACTTTTTCAAATCCTTATTAAAGAGCTTCGGAACCGATTTACCGATGAATAAAACCATTTTTCTACATTAAACAAAATTAATCGAAACAGAATTAATAAAATCGAAATAGAATTATTCTTTTTCCGACAATTTATATTTCTATTATCATACTAAACGACATTCGCACCGAAAATTTCTTGATTGAATTTTGTGGGTAGACAGAAGAGAGAAGAGGGGGAGTGGAGAGAAGAAAAAAGAAAAAAAAATCATATTTCACATCACGAAGCGCTCATTTAAATTGCTGACGTCTTATATTTGATTTATCATTTGTCCATTTTTGTGTGTAAATCTGTTCGGAAAACATTAACAAAATAAAAAATGGCAACAATTCATTCACATCCATTGATCTTCGTGACGTCGTTTGACACCGAAATATCTACCTCATTATAGAACGGAAATTGAGATTTTTTCCGTTCTCTTCAATTCAACAAATCATTTGAGTCAAACTTAAAAAACCTTCGCATTCATTTCTTTGTTTTCCAATTCATTAAATATTTTGAAACCCGAAAGGCGGACATTATAAATGGCATAGCCATTATTTAACGTGGCACGCGGTTAAAAGGTCGAAAACGGATATAAATTAAGATTCATTGGCTTATTCACCTGTTAAAATATATATTTACGGAAAGAGGAAACTTTATGCCAACTTTACACGCAAGCTTTTATAAATTTTTTCTTTTTAACAGTGTGGCAAAACTTCTTCCGTGGCATTTGATCTCATAGTTTCGAAACCGAGAATGATAACTATGAATTTTTAAAAGATATATTACCCCAGAACGGATATTGGCAGCAATGAATGACAGATACAATGCAGTCATGCAAACAAAGCAGCTGTCTAGCCACTTAGTGCAGATGCCTGTAGCGAACGTGACACGATAATGCGAAGACGATGTTCTACTGGATCAATTTTTAATTGCTTAATGGAAGTCGATTGTAGCTATGCGATGGAAATACATCCTTCAATTTCATTGTCAATCGATGAAGTAGTTAATAAGAAGTTTGTGTTAAAGGTTGCCGAACTCATAATCCTTCATTAAATGATTTCTTTGATTGATGTCTTTGAAGGTTTCGGTTAAGAAAATGAGGACGTTCCTCCAGATTTTGATTCGATGTTTATCATCTCGTTTGTGAGTTATTTATACAAGAATCGAGTGAGTGGAAGGAATAACGTATAATGGATGAGATCTTGAAAGATGAGCTTCCTATGGGATCGTTTTGTATTGAATTTTAATTCTGACTGAGTAATGGTCACGTACAAGAATAAGTTAGAATGTAATATATCTTGAAGCGTACAGAAAGCCTTTCGGTGCTATTCTAGCGAGCAAGAAATTGAAGATCATTTTTTCTCCCATATATTTTATCGATAATTTAGTTTCTTTTCAAAATTTAAATTTTACATCAGAAAAGACAAAGTTCGATCCAAACATTTGCGAATTATAAAACTGATTTGATAAACCATAGGATACAAAGTCTATTTTTAATTTTTTTTCTTTTATCATGGGACCTTGACACGATTTGGTTTCATACGAATTAAACATTTGGTAGCCAGCTTCTAATAATATTTTGCTTGAAGTTTCTGCTAATATCCTTGATCCGGCAATAATCATAAGTCAAAAATAAAACGGTAATGAAATCCAAAGGGAAATTAAGGATAAACCGTTTCTCTTTCTCTCTCATTTTCTTCTTAATGGCCGTGTCTAATAAAGTTGACATCGAACTATTCATTGCACGTTCATCTATAAGAAACTTAAGTTTACTACATCGAATTTTTAATTTACACGCGATAAAAATATGAGTTTATAAACTTAATTAAGAGTTCAATTAGGGTGATAAATTTAGGTAAATCGTTAAGTGACTTAATAAATTAGGGGGAAATGGAGGGGCAAAAATGAAACGCAAACTTACGTATCGGTTCGGGTGACTCGAAAAATATACTTCGATGTACAAGCCAAAATAAATGTGTGGTTTCTGTTAATTTTGTTAGTTAGTTTTTGTTTAACCGGCGTACAGGATTAATGAAAACCGCAAATATATTTAGACAAGACGTCAGTTCTCGCAGTATCAATACTATTAAAACTGCTTCATCGAATTTATTTATAATGGATTTATTTAATAAAAATATAAAATTAGTTTTTATAATAGTGAAATTCATAATAATGGAAGCAGTGTTCAAAAGGGTTAGGTAAGGTTATCGATCGACTTTGTTATTAGAGACAAGATGATAAACCAAATACAAAAAAATATTCCGAATTTCTTTTTGACATTTTATTTCTGAAAGTTGAAGAAGTTTCGTTGTCAAGAAGAGTAATGAAAGTAATAATAACCATCTGGAACACTTGCTGATGTTTTTGTATCTTAGTTTATTTGTCAAGAAAGCAAGTAATATGTATGAAAAAATTCTAATGAAATCATTATTGAGTTAGATTTAAGCTAAGATGCGGTTATTCTACTTAAAAAAATAAATGAATAATTCAATATTTAGTATATCTAGTATAGGAATTATGTTTCTCATTTATTAAGATTATCGTAATTTATTGAAACGTTCATTCAAAAAAATATTTGTATCGATTTTTGTAGCAGAGAAAATCATTCAAATGTTTTAATAACGTACTTAAATGTTAAAATCGTAATGGATATAATTGTTTGGTGAATAGAATCTTCGTATTTATAGTGTAATAAAGAAAAAAAATTACAAAAATTACATTTAATTTTAATTACTTCAATTAAAAGTTTTCATTATAACCAGAATCACGCTAATTATTGTATTTTCTTCGTGTTTTATAGGTAAGTTGAAGAAACGAATCGAGTTCCTTGTAATTATCTAAATTTGATATCGTTGAGATAATTGATCAGAGTAAAATCACGTCTAGTCTTTGGTTAGAATCCATATATAGATCGATTATAGGGTTGTTTAGGGGTTAACAAAATAGCGTTATATAGAACAAGCTACCTGATTTTTTTTACATTCTAGAGAGGTAATTTTTTAATAATAATTTGCTTGCTGATAGATAATAATATGCCTATGATAAAGTTGTTATATGGAGGCAAACTCCTTCAGCTTTTATGCTCGCCACTATCGCCATCACCACTTCAGTACCGTAAGCGTTATCATTTAAGTAGAGATGCACTTTGGTCTACGCACTTTTTTTTCCTTTTGGCTTTTTTTTTTCTGTTTCGGCTCTGTAACTAGAAAATGTCACTATAATTAAGTTTATGATGTATCTCGTTCGCTTTAATAATGATTGATGAGAGATAATTTCGTCATCTGATTTTGTTATATCCTGCTTAAGATTTATTCGATGTTAATATTTTAAAACAGATTTAAAATGCAATTAAAAACGCATTAAGATATCACCAAAACTCGACAACTTTCTACAGAAAATTCTGAGCTTTTATAAAACTCGACTCTATAACATCCTATTTTTATATCAGGAATTTTAATCGATTGCAGAAGTATATTTTATATCTTTTATGTGTTGAACATAATAAACCTCGAGAGATTCTTCATAAAATAGGTATTTCTTTTTTATTCTATAAGTGCAAATGTTTATGTTAATCGTTTTCTTTTTCTTTGGAGAAGTAGATTTTTACATCCTTGTTCTCATTCAGTTCGTGTTGCTTTTGTGAAAACAGCCAGATATTTCTAGCAAGATCGAATGCAGGCCATATCAATGAAGCTATTCTTTGTAATTTCTACACTATGTACTTAAAACCTTGAAAAATAGCACGAAAACAGTCTGCAGCTAGGATTTCTACACTCCTACATACACTACTAGATACACATTCTTCGCATTCATGGTAGATACTTTAAGAAGAGATGAGCAAATAATGGCTGCGAGTATCCGAAGTTTTATAAAAGAAGCAGAAAAAGAAGATTGTGATCCATTTTAAAATGGGTATTTTGGTCTACAAAAACAGGATAATAAATTTGTTTGTCAGGAGATTCTTTCTTCTCAAACAAAGAGACAAAAATCTGCTAAATAAAAGAAAAGATCATATTCTGCGAGAGCCAACAAATTTCTATTCAACTCGAGAATCAGAGCTTTTTATCGTCATTTACGTAATTATTCTTTAATTTTTGAACGGAAAGGCACAAAACCCAATTAACTATTTGTGTTTAGTCGATGATTATATTAAATCTTTTAACTTAGGCAAATTTAAAATTTTATACATAAAAAAAAAAAATAATATTAAATACAAAGACTAAGGCAGATGAAATATACGAAGAAAATGTTATTCCAGTTAAGTTAAAACTAGAATTTTATTATTTAAATATACACGCATTTTTTCTTTTATGTTTATTTTAAAAAATATGTTTCACTGGCAAATTTTAATGTGATATTTTTAATAAGAGAGTTATTTCCTCCAATGCAAATAGCCAGTTGCGTATGGAAATGCTTACATCATCAAATATTTATGTATTTTCTCTGAGAAAACATCGGCTATGTCGAACCAGCATAAAGAACGAAGAGGATTTCTGATAGAAGGCGTGAAAATGCCGACGGTTTGAGAATGGCACTCATCTATTGGAAAGAAATTGTGAACATTCGACTTGACCTTGAGTAGGTGGTTGCACGAAAATATCGTGTTTTCCTCCCTTCAATTCAACATCTTTAGAGTATTGAAGAAAATATTATTTAATCTAAAAATTTATTTAAATTATAAAATTTTTAATCTAATGTATATTTATAAATTTTAAAAATGCATACCGGTATTTCGAAAAATTATTTATTTACTTATTGAAAAACCTTATCGACCATCTTGCTTCTTTTGTAAAAGCGACGACTCTTTCCACTAATAACTTTGCGTTACTTGCACTTCATGCTAATTAGAATAAAGGAAAAGTTACTCTCTTTTTTCACGATAAGCTCTTTTGACTTATAATATTGAAGAAACGAAATGTGTTTCTTGTTGGGTTGATTCAATGAAGACCATCTGAGTGGAAATTCTATCTGAAGACAAAGCGAGGAAAGTGGACAAAAAGCTTTTCCATTTTTTTTTATCTAAGCATATTTATTATCAGAGAACTGTTTACTTTTTATAAAAGTGAATGCAACTATTACATTTTTTCCCTCGGTGTTTTTTTTATAAAAATTGAGACACCTCAAGAAAAATTTCGTCTTTTTTTTAAAGGGCCGCGTAATAAATGTAACAGTTTCAAACTTAACTGATAAAAAATATAAGAAAAAATACATCTTTATGACTTATTTATTGTTTTTTCTTTGTAAAATTTAATCAAAATGAGATTAGTAACCGGCCATGCCAACTGTTTTGCTGCAGATATTGTGTAGCGCTGTACAAGAATATGTTCATCCATCATCTGCCATTCTTTTTCCCGCAATTCAAAGTCACTTCCGGACCAGACGTAAACACTCGAAAAATGTTATTATCACCATCTGTCGAGCGATGGCTGTGTCACTAGATTGTCGCCAAACATGAATTTGTCGCAGCTGGTTGCTCTTGTTTAAAAACTAAGCTTCAGAAATTATTATTAAAGTATTATTCATCTTATATGACTTTAATCATTCTTAATTTCTTATATTTATAAAATAAACTTTTATCAACTTCAATTATATTATTTAAACGGCTAAAACAAATTAAATTTTAAATATCCTTAACATTGTTAAGTTAGTGTTGCAAGTGAATAAATGCTTTAGAAAGAATAACATAAACGTATAAAATTTTGTTAAAATTATTAAGTAGGAAAACATTTATAATATATTGGTGGAACTTTTCAATAAATATTTTAGGTGAAAATATTATTTACGATAGAAAACGGCCTGGGGTTTGTCTGGTGATATGAAACGTTTCCAGACGGTTATGATCCCATGCTACGAATTATGACGAGATGGTGTGCCAATATTTGTTGTTCTCTCGCAGACCAACCAGAAAGAGCAGGAGGTCGTCCCCTTTAACTTAGACTGTTTACTATCAATAGTCATAGTCACCCAAACTGTCTGTTCCACATCCGTTTCCTTTAAAGCAAACAGTAAAATCTGGGAAATTATACTCTATCAATACTTAGCTAGACAAGTGAGAGAGTTATTAAAATACATTTTCGGGTAATTTGACCGAATTTCAATTTAGATTATTCTATAACAAACTATGGAGCTTAATAAACTGGTCAGTGGAACGTTTAAAGATAGACGGGAGCTACTAAAGTGCTTTGAATTTTACAGTATCAATAAACATTAGCTGCTTATCTAAACCCAATATGAACTGCTGTTTAGAATGCTATTGAGAGAGAACACTCGTGTTGACACACGCTTCGAACATCTATTTGGTTTACGCTCTACAATGTTGAAGATCCCTTCCGGTTACAAACATGTCAGCCAATGCAATAACTGTTTCGGGAGTGCTGACAAATATTGCATTTTCTTAATTTCCATAACTCACTTTGGAGAAGAGAGGATTATGATTTAATCGAAAACTCTATAAGTTATTGCTATTCTCGAATAAAACTGCGCTGAAAAAAGTTTCTGTCACAATTCTCCAAACTGTCATTTGTCATTTGAAGATTTTGTGTGGAAGACGAAATGTTCCAACTTTTTTTTGCAAAGGGAGGCATTTCGTCGTTTCTATCAGACTTCTGTCACATCACGTCTTCTCCAATCGTTGGTACTTAGTAGCTTGTGGAAAGTAAAGCCGTTCCAAATAGGAATGAGACTGTCGCTATCGGACTACTCCACACGAACCGACTACTCGTTGATAGGCGGATTATAGAGAGGAAGTCAAAAATTAACTGACTGCATTGCCATCGCGCAGATAAAGGAAGGATATTATTTCAAGGATAGACAGTAGATTCTTCGTGTCAACTTATCATTACTGTTATTGCAAACGACTCTCAATTCGCTTTAGATCATAAAGACGTCTAACCTTTTCTATTCTCCATAATGATACATCATACTTTCGACTTTCTTCTTTGCCTTATCATTATTTTCAGTTCTCAAAAATGACGAAAAAAAGGAAAAAATTCCAATTCTCTCAATAAAAAAAATGAAGAAATTCAACACATCTTTAAAAAAAATTCTATTTTTTACGCATTTTCTATTGACATATTTCATTATTATCTAAAAATCGATACAGTTTGAGGATATTAATATTGTAATTTGTTTCTGAATTATATAACTATGGTTCTCTAATCGATCACTCAATCGTACCTTGACCTCAATCTGTTTTCCTAATTCCTCATTAATCGAGTTTAACTTCTGAATAATTTTCTAATGAATAATCAGACTGCACAATCAGCAAGAATCAAGATCATTCGGTACAAAGAGGTGACGACGTTAAAATCGATTATATCCATTAATAATAACAAAAATCTAATTTTTCTTTCAAAGTTTTTTTGTATTCAATTCGTTTTATTCAATTTACTTTGCTAACGTTGCTCCTTTTTTTAATATTAGAGAGTTTTAATAACTCTTTCTGGTACTTATTAAAATATAATTTTGGATCTTTTCAATTACTTTCATTGTCACGAATATTCCCGAATTAATTTTCTCGACCGTGAAACATCAAACAGTAAGATGATAGAATGAAGATTCACAAATAAGGGAGAAGAAAAGTCGACTCGACGCCTACTTCTCCAGAGTTATACGATGTTCGTGACACTGATTAAACAACAGCTGAAGTTACAATTATCGGCAGAATGCAGAGCATGAAATTACTGCCTGACACAGTAATTACAGTGTCCGTCTAGGACTAATTAACCAACAATGCTGCACGTCTGCAACCTGAAAACGAAAGTGACAGGTCTTCCTTCGCCTTTCTGATGTGAAACGAAGAACGTTTGTTTGCCGTGATTGCGATTGGCCAACCGTGAAATCTGTCAAATCTATCTTAGAAAGGACCAGCTTGAACTTGTACAAGACACAAGAAAGTCTAGAACAAAACAAAAATATTATCGATTCAACAAGTGCTTTGAACTTTCCCAAATTTGATTTACTGAACTCGTATTATTGAAAAATCATCATCGTACTAAACTTTTCGATAGTAAAATACACTGAATTACTATCTAAAACATCTTTTCTCGGTAAATTAGTTAAATTATTGGAAAGTGGACATGCCGATTGTCGGGTTAACCAAGAGTCGTGTTGTGGTTTTCCAGCATACCATTGCGCTGTCAGAGGTTTCTCCACCCTTAATCTGATTACGTACACAATTTATGGTATAAGTTACGATGGTCGTTACAAATTCGGGATGACATCATTGCAACTAATTGACATATCACAGATTGATAGCATCTGGATCCTTTCTACTAACTCATTTAGGGTGTAAAAAACCTAACACAACGCAATGCCATTTGATTATAAGTAAAATAATTTCTCTCCTTCTAGTAATTTCTAAAAGTCTATATAAAATAAACTTAATTAAGAAAGGCTCTTTGGTTACTCTTATTAATTTAATTTATTTAAACGCGTTTCGCACTTATAAATAATTTACTTCATTTTTTTATTTTTTTAATTCCATTTATTTCTGTCAGTGGAGCTTAGAATGGAAATTATAAATTCTGTAAGGTATTTGTCTTGCATATTTTCCATCACACGAAAGTTTTTCGTTCGTTTATAGCAAGCGATGGATTTTTCTTTTCTTCTTCGATAATTTAAGAACATTTGAACGCAGAAAGATAAAAAAAAAGAGTTCCTATTTCGTTGAGGTAATTTCTATGTAAATAAGACCGAAGTTGGTTCATTCATCACATTTGTTATACCTGTCGAAACGACTGTCGACTTGCTAGCTCCTTTGTCCTTCTGGGAATAAGCAATATGCTCTCTCAGGATGATAATTAGTTTTCTTTTTCCTCTCTGTTTGGAAATTTGCGGTTTCTTATGTTACTTTTCTATATGCTTTATTTAAAATTCTATAACCTGAAAATATATATATATTCTTTCTTTAATCTTNGTCTTTAACAAGGAGTTAAAAGTTTAAAACAGACTTTAAGAGTATTTAGCTAAATCATTGAATAAGCATTCCATTCGGAATTATTTGAAATGGAAAATTTCTTATTCGAATTGAATAAATTTAATCGTTTTTTCTTATACTTTTTTAATGTAAAAATAACTCGATATGTTGAAGCTGAAATATTTTATGACAATGTTAATTAGCAAAAAATAAAAATATATTTACGACTTTGGAAAATAATAAAAATGTCATAAATTGCATCGTTTACGAAACATTTTACATATCAAATTAACGAAATTCGCTTATAATGGTTGCTTACAGAGATATCGAACAAGTAACATCTATTATAACAAGATGTAATGTGGATACATCTGGAATTATAATTGCGGTGATAGACGCCTTTGGACATTAAAAGGATATCACTAAATGATCGCCAAGTAGGTCATTCCCTTTTGCACACGTTAGAGAAGATAGCAACCTCCATTCTGCTAATTGCTGACAATTAGAGCATTTCTCTGCTTCACATTCGACACGTTAAGCTGATTTGATGAAGAACAAACTATAATAAAAACAAATCTGGATCCGCTGATGGCATTTTTGAAGCGAGTTTTCTCATTTAATGATTTAACTTTAATCAGAGGCATCTGTGTTTAATTTTTGCATAAGTTTAAAGGGTTTAGAATTTCGCCAGATATACGTATATAATTCTACATTTTAAAGACAGAATATGTGCAATTAAGGCTTTTAAACATTCAATGAGTGTCCATTATTTAACAGGCTTTAGACTGTTATATGGAATGAGAGGGAAAGGAAGCGGATCTTCATCTGCTTCCTTTCTCATCTGTCAAATAATTACTGACAGTGTGAATATACTCTTCTCTGTACTAGGCAATCAAACCAGCTCCTGTTTCATTATTCAACCCTTATAATCATGCCAAAAGTAATATTATTACGCAGAAGCGATTAAAAATTCGAATTAATGTTATTTATTATTTGCGCGAGTGGGAATCCAAAGATGTTGGACATTTTTTTCCTTTCAAATATTTCCATTAACAACCATCAATTTGCATAATTAGTAAAAGAAAATTTATAATAATCAAGTTTTTGACTGTAATAATTGAAATGTTTAATTTTGATTATTTAATAATTTCATTTCACATTTGAAACATTTTTCGTATTAAAAATCTGACAAGAAAATTAATTTTGAATTACTTTTTTTCAAAAAAGATTTTTTTAATTAATTTGAATCTTTATTATTATATTTTTTCCTTGTAATATCTTAACTATGCAAATTTTTCGATAAAAGTTCGATTAATGAATTAATTAAATGTTTATTCGCTCATTGGCACGGGTCTGAAAGAACATATTGCAATGAATAATTTTTTTTGTTTTTTTTTGCGAAGGGAGACGAAATAAAAGAAAAAAAATTTGGGTTAACATGAAGACAGTGAACTATTGGACAAACATTTTTCTCTGGATCATTCTTTCTCGGTGAGTGATTGCTACAGTCAGACAGTTTGATTACGTCCCAATACAGCTTTAACCCTTTCTGTTTTTCTTTTATCTTCCGCATAAGGGTAGAAAGTATCGGAAGCAGGCATCTTGCCAAGCCCACTTCTACTAGAATCCTTTCTAATTAAATAGAATTTCCTTCGTTTTTATTATTTAATGTCAACAAACGTATTTTGAGAAAGTTATCACAACTACGATACTAGAAAAGTTTAACGTCTTCACACAACTAAACAAACGTTTTTTTCTAAACATATCTAAACTTTATTATGATATTTTTATTAATTAGATTATTAAAGGTTAATACTATTAAAATATTTAATATTTTAAGATGTATATCTTTACGATTATTAATTAAAGTTTTCAAAAATACGATTAACAAATTTAAAATAAAGTTTTGAAATTTAAAACTCTTCTCTCTTCTTCGCACTCTTCTATCAGAGCAATACTAATCATTTAAAGTAAGAGCTTACACTCTTACATTATAACAACATAAATTTTTAATGTTGGAGTTTGCTGCTATAATTTAATTTAATTTAATTTTTTTAAAGAGAAAATTGTCTTTTTTATATTTATCTACTAGAAATAAACTACTAAAATATGATATAGAGTAATCCATTTATTTACTTTTTTGCATTCAGATTTGAGACGACCAATCATAGTTATGGATCGTTATTCTTTCTCTTGGAAGAGAAGCAAATATAAGAAAAATCTTTTCTTCCAGTTTTATCTTCGAATAACTCATGAATGTCATTTGTGTCTTTTTTCATGGCAACATACCGAAAAACTACTGTACACTACACATATACAATATATATAAGTAAATCTAAAAACAGAAGCTAGTTTTCTGAATTTACTATAAAGGAAGCATATCGATAAATATTAATTCGCTTCGTATAAATCAACAAATCGCTCTTCCTTTTCAAATTTACAAGCATATTTTACTCTAACTAATTTACATAATAAATATATTTTTGCCATATAAATAGCACATATATAATAGAATGTATAAGAAATTCGATAAACAGAATAAATTTTCATTTTTCTACCGACAAACGTCGTCTATATTCTAAATTTTCACTTCCTTAAACGTCATTTACGCTCTAATTGTCTTTAACAAGGAGTTAAAAGTTTAAAACAGACTTTAAGAGTATTTAGCTAAATCATTGAATAAGCATTCCATTCGGAATTATTTGAAATGGAAAATTTCTTATTCGAATTGAATAAATTTAATTGTTTTTTCTTATACTTTTTTAATGTAAAAATAACTCGATATGTTGAAGCTGAAATATTTTATGACAATGTTCTTAAATGCCATTAGAAACCTATAAAAAGCGCATTTGAACAGTTGAAGCCATACGAAAAAATTCGGAAAAACCCAATCGTTTTGTATGTGAAGGCCGATAATATTTAACATTGAACCGAATTAAAATTTCTGTTATTGAAATTTACAACTATTATAGATTTTTTTTTCATTTGTCTAATTGAAGATAATAATCTTTTATCGATAGCCATTCCTTTGTCTATAGCTCTTTTCATCTCCTGATTGGACCTAATTACATTAACTGCATCCAATTATTTGAATAATAACATCTTTATTCGCCGATTACCTAATCGTATTTCGCTAACAAGAATTTATAATCTCATTATCCTCATCAAAATATCGTGTAATTCTCCATTACTTCGACTATTGTCCGAACGTTTTGTAAATTATGCAGTTTTCTAGCTAAAAGAAAAGTATGCTTATTACTCGAGCAATGGGAATNTTTTTTTAACCTCTTCTTTATAAAATATAAACGTTTTCTTATTTTATAAAATAAGAATAAACATTAATTTACAATATAAATTATAATTAAACATCAATTAAATATTTAATAATTGAATTTGTAAACTTATGCTTATTCAATACAAAATGAAAAAGACTTACAAAAATTATTAATATAAAACAATTTTTCTTTATATTTATTAAATTCGCATGTAAAAAAGCACGAGAAAGCCTAACTGTTTTGTTTTTCAACGGATATTACTGTATTAACTTTGAATCAATATTTTAAGAAAAAGACAGCAAAAATCGATATTCTGATATTTAGATCAATAGTTTTCTCTATCAAAATATCGAGATGAAAGTAATAAATATTTATCCTGATTAATAACAGTAAAAGAACATTTTATATTTAATCAATTATAATTTTTTAAAATAATTTTTAGCTGTTAATTATAAATAATATGATTTATATTAGTAATTAGTGTCAATTTATTATAGTTTCAACCATATACAGTCAAACCTCTGAACAACGACCACTGACGGGAACGTAAAAAACGGCCGTTGTTCAGAGGTCTCATTAAAATTTTTATCCCATTTCTAATTATATTTCACATAAATCTATTTCATTAAACAGCGATAACACCATTATATATATATATATACAGTTTATATATATATATAACTAATAAATTAATAAATAGTAACTAATTAAATAATTCAAAGTGATCGTATGCTAATGATTGTTCCAGTATTAAAAAGAAGAGATTTGAAATATTAACAATGCATAATATTTTAGTTTTATACTAGCTACAAATATAGAGTTTTTGTCAGATATTATTTTACATGAGATTGGAAAAACCATATTTGAGAGAAAAAATCCCGTTACGGTCAATAATTGAAAATAAAAACCAATCTCAGAAGAGAAACTTCTTATTTAAAACAAAAAAATATATATAGTTTATGTAATGACTCATAAAAAATTGTATCTATCTTTAATTGAAAAAGAAAAATCCTTTTTATATATAATATATCCCTACATTATTATTATTATTTTTATTTTATTTTATTTTTTTAAGGAAACTTATTACATTTTCTTTCAAGCCTCATATGATATTTAGAAAATTTTAGATTTTTTATCCTTTTTCTTTTGATCTTTGCTGTATAATTTTTCAATAACTGACTGGAATGTATCCATTATTCTAAGCTTATTTTACTCCAACATTATGCTTACTGAATTTGTTTAATGCTTAACTTGATATTTCAACACACATATCGACTATACGATTTCGTTTATGCAAGTCTATAAAGTTAAAGGCAAATGTTGAATTTGGTTGAAATTTTCAATTTTAAATTTCTTTATACAAGTTACATTATTATTAAAGCTTATAAAAATACAATAAAAAAATACAAAAACAATAGAGATAATATAATTTAAAATTTCTAATTTGCATATATTTTATTTAATTAAACAAAAATATCTCTACGTCGGAATAAACATAGGTACAGTACGTATGAATATAAATAAATATTCATCACATGTATATATCAATTCTATGAATATAAATATAAATTCTTTTGATGCGGACACTACACAAATAAATATAAAGAATGCCAGCAAGTTTATACTATTCATGGAATAAGATACCTAGACGAATAAAGTGTGATAAATAGCTCTACACAAATGTCATATTGCACAGCTGCATCTACAGACACATTTTAGAAAACTTTATAATCCCTTTTAGATTTTTCAAAATACTAAATATTTGCTTGTGATATCTAGACGATCATTCATCATACTTTATCTATCCCATTTATTCGAGATCCCAACAACAAGCCATTTCTACTTACACAGCTCTACTTCGTGCATCACTGAATTACATGCTCTTTTACGCTGATCCATCTTCGATGCTTTTGCATATATTTTCTCTATTAAAGTATACACGATTATGATAATTATATCATATCGCCTCTAAACTATTCCGCTTTCTTCTCGATAAGAAAATACCTGGAAATTCTTTATTGAATTAGCCATTGAGATATTGAAGGGGAGAGAAAAGTGTTTATATAATAACTAAAAACAACTTTTTTTTGTTTTAAAGATATTTAATTAATTAAAAAATATGAATAATACGTCAAAATATTAAATAACCGTACTACCATTCGAATTTTTTTTTCGTAAATGTTAGTTAAATTTACGCAAAACTTTCATTAATTCATTTCAAATTTGGGCAAAATTTAGAGCTTAAAACCATTAATTACGAAATTAGTCAAGCAAGTGTTTGTTCCTAATTTAGTGATTTTGATCGATATTATTGTTTCTAAGTAAAGATCTTAGGGAATGTCGATATTATTGAATTTTATTACGTCAAAAGTTACGCTGGTTCGGAATATCTTATTTTTTTAATAATAGAGATTTTTTAGTTGATGTTTCGATCACATCGATAATCTAGAAAGTGAAGCGTAAAATGTACAGTAACAGCCAAAAAAAAGAAGAGAAAAAAGTTATACAAACTGATTTCTCGTGGGAGTAAGAATGACATCGATATTGATCCAAAACTATTATTTCAATAGTAACTTATATCTAGGCTAAGTTTATATAATGTTTTATGTAATTTCTGATTTATACTTTAACTTATGTTTTTATAATAATATTTTACCGATTTATTCTTTTTTTACCGAACGATTTCTTTCCTTTTCAAACTGAAAACGGCGACTGTTCTTTTAAAAAAACAATTTTTCTTTATATTTATTAAATTCGCATGTAAAAAAGCACGAGAAAGCCTAACTGTTTTGTTTTTCAACGGATATTACTGTATTAACTTTGAATCAATATTTTAAGAAAAAGACAGCAAAAATCGATATTCTGATATTTAGATCAATAGTTTTCTCTATCAAAATATCGAGATGAAAGTAATAAATATTTATCCTGATTAATAACAGTAAAAGAACATTTTATATTTAATCAATTATAATTTTTTAAAATAATTTTTAGCTGTTAATTATAAATAATATGATTTATATTAGTAATTAGTGTCAATTTATTATAGTTTCAACCATATACAGTCAAACCTCTGAACAACGACCACTGACGGGAACGTAAAAAACGGCCGTTGTTCAGAGGTCTCATTAAAATTTTTATCCCATTTCTAATTATATTTCACATAAATCTATTTCATTAAACAGCGATAACACCATTATATATATATATATACAGTTTATATATATATATAACTAATAAATTAATAAATAGTAACTAATTAAATAATTCAAAGTGATCGTATGCTAATGATTGTTCCAGTATTAAAAAGAAGAGATTTGAAATATTAACAATGCATAATATTTTAGTTTTATACTAGCTACAAATATAGAGTTTTTGTCAGATATTATTTTACATGAGATTGGAAAAACCATATTTGAGAGAAAAAATCCCGTTACGGTCAATAATTGAAAATAAAAACCAATCTCAGAAGAGAAACTTCTTATTTAAAACAAAAAAATATATATAGTTTATGTAATGACTCATAAAAAATTGTATCTATCTTTAATTGAAAAAGAAAAATCCTTTTTATATATAATATATCCCTACATTATTATTATTATTTTTATTTTATTTTATTTTTTTAAGGAAACTTATTACATTTTCTTTCAAGCCTCATATGATATTTAGAAAATTTTAGATTTTTTATCCTTTTTCTTTTGATCTTTGCTGTATAATTTTTCAATAACTGACTGGAATGTATCCATTATTCTAAGCTTATTTTACTCCAACATTATGCTTACTGAATTTGTTTAATGCTTAACTTGATATTTCAACACACATATCGACTATACGATTTCGTTTATGCAAGTCTATAAAGTTAAAGGCAAATGTTGAATTTGGTTGAAATTTTCAATTTTAAATTTCTTTATACAAGTTACATTATTATTAAAGCTTATAAAAATACAATAAAAAAATACAAAAACAATAGAGATAATATAATTTAAAATTTCTAATTTGCATATATTTTATTTAATTAAACAAAAATATCTCTACGTCGGAATAAACATAGGTACAGTACGTATGAATATAAATAAATATTCATCACATGTATATATCAATTCTATGAATATAAATATAAATTCTTTTGATGCGGACACTACACAAATAAATATAAAGAATGCCAGCAAGTTTATACTATTCATGGAATAAGATACCTAGACGAATAAAGTGTGATAAATAGCTCTACACAAATGTCATATTGCACAGCTGCATCTACAGACACATTTTAGAAAACTTTATAATCCCTTTTAGATTTTTCAAAATACTAAATATTTGCTTGTGATATCTAGACGATCATTCATCATACTTTATCTATCCCATTTATTCGAGATCCCAACAACAAGCCATTTCTACTTACACAGCTCTACTTCGTGCATCACTGAATTACATGCTCTTTTACGCTGATCCATCTTCGATGCTTTTGCATATATTTTCTCTATTAAAGTATACACGATTATGATAATTATATCATATCGCCTCTAAACTATTCCGCTTTCTTCTCGATAAGAAAATACCTGGAAATTCTTTATTGAATTAGCCATTGAGATATTGAAGGGGAGAGAAAAGTGTTTATATAATAACTAAAAACAACTTTTTTTTGTTTTAAAGATATTTAATTAATTAAAAAATATGAATAATACGTCAAAATATTAAATAACCGTACTACCATTCGAATTTTTTTTTCGTAAATGTTAGTTAAATTTACGCAAAACTTTCATTAATTCATTTCAAATTTGGGCAAAATTTAGAGCTTAAAACCATTAATTACGAAATTAGTCAAGCAAGTGTTTGTTCCTAATTTAGTGATTTTGATCGATATTATTGTTTCTAAGTAAAGATCTTAGGGAATGTCGATATTATTGAATTTTATTACGTCAAAAGTTACGCTGGTTCGGAATATCTTATTTTTTTAATAATAGAGATTTTTTAGTTGATGTTTCGATCACATCGATAATCTAGAAAGTGAAGCGTAAAATGTACAGTAACAGCCAAAAAAAAGAAGAGAAAAAAGTTATACAAACTGATTTCTCGTGGGAGTAAGAATGACATCGATATTGATCCAAAACTATTATTTCAATAGTAACTTATATCTAGGCTAAGTTTATATAATGTTTTATGTAATTTCTGATTTATACTTTAACTTATGTTTTTATAATAATATTTTACCGATTTATTCTTTTTTTACCGAACGATTTCTTTCCTTTTCAAACTGAAAACGGCGACTGTTCTTTTAAAAGCTTTTATGTTATAGAGTTATCGATTTTTCTCAAGCATTTTTCAAATGTATCTATTTTCTGAAGATAGTGAAGTTGGGATATTATGCCGTAGGAGATGGAAAATTGGACAATAGTCCCTCCCATATGGACCTGATATTTTCAAGAAGTTCTTTGTGATGATGTCAATGGGGAATAGGTGGGCAAAATCTATAAATGCAGTCATTCCCAATTGTACATTCCTTTATCTTGATCAATGCCAGAAATATTAATTTATTCATTAAACACAACTTTTTCCATATTTAATCTAATCACAGCGTAAAAACAAATTAAAAGAAGTTGCATAATTTCATGCTTCAACACTTTCGTTTTAAGCCATTTCTTTCGTTGTTAAAGTCAGACTCCAGTTTTTTCCCCTCCTCTTGCAGAAAAAAGAAAAAAATAATTCTTAAGAAATTTATTGATACAGAAATTAATTAATAAATATCCAATTAAACATTATTAATCCAATTTACAATCTCGATTGCATTGATTAACAACTGACAACACTTGCGTCATAATAGATAAATCCAATTTTTTAAGATGAATTTTAACTAAGATGAAGCTTGAAATTTTTTTCTACAATGGACTAAAATACTTTTTTTTCTTCTAACTTGATTGTCTTTAAAATATTTTAAAAGTATTCGAAGCATTCTAATTTATCTGTTGTCGTTTAAACGAGCTTATTTCCAGGTTGTCACTCTTAAATTTAATTTTACTTTTCTCGATTAAAACTTTTAAATTTAATTGATATTTTCACTCATCCGCAAAATCTGTAAAACTATTTTTACGATATTTGCTAAAGTAATATCCAGTTATATATTTAATTAGAGCTTTAAATAATTAATAATAGCCGCAACAAACTTTAATTAGCATTTTTAATCCCGATAAAATTTACTACAAATCGTTAGGTTTTGTACATAATACATTATTTAAACTGTATACCAGATAATGAGCCAGATCGTAAGATTTAATGATGATCATTTCTTAATTTATCGCTATTAACTTTAAGACCCATTTAAGTTTCAACAAATTAAATCGAAAAGTAAAATTTTCTTAGCGATCGTTGTAAACACGACAATAATTTTGATCTAAGAGTACGCTTGTATTTTAAAAGCGTACAATATTCGATTTATATACTATTATCAGGGTATACAATATTATCAGTAGCGTACATAAAATACATTCTTCTTCACATAAGGGCCGAATCTACACCTGAAAGATGATTGCATAGGACCGAACTTATGAATTTAAATGACACTTTTCATCGATTTTAAAGTCAGCAAGTATTCTTCCAATGTACTCATTATTTATCGATCGAAACTTAACAAAAGTTGAGAAAGATATCAAAGATGATCCCGCGTGTATATGTAGAGAAATTGCGAAGGAAATCACATACTTCTATCTGGTCGTAATACTCTATTTTCGGTGCTTTACCGATAATTGAACGAGCCTTATATAAGTATGTTGTAGCTTTCAAAATAACATAACCAAGACGCTCTACTTCCAGCCACCTGTTCCTACAACCTTCATAAAGCTGGTCAATGTTGAATATTAATCTCTCTCCAGATAATAGAAGCTCCTTCTCAACTTTACAAGAAATCGATATTCATTAACTCTTATGTTTTTCACCACCATAACAGCTCACATAAATACGCTCCTTAGCTCCGTGCGACATATTAATTACAAACAATACTACAAAGAGAGATAACTTCAAAAACTCCATTTTTCCCCATTCTCTCGGATATAAATTACAATTTTTTGTTAATATTTATTTTTAATATATTAAATAACGATTTTGCTGTTAATTTTCTTTCATTGTTTAATTTAGTTTTCTTTAAAAAAGTATATATAGCTAATAATAGCTACAAGATTATTGTTTAATTATTTGTTTTTTTTTCTTGTAAAGAATTTACTTCATTAATTAAAATATAATTAATGAGAATATGAGGAATAAAATAATTAAAATTTAATGATTGTTTTTTTAAGATTTAATATTTAAAAAGTTTTTAAAACTTGTTAAAATTCAAGTGGAAATTCTCATTTATTAAAAAAATTTAATAAATTTTATTTATTCAAAACGTTATTTTTAATTCGCTCCATTCTTATATTTTAACAGATTTTATGCTTTAATACCATAATCCGCTTAAGACGATAATAGTTAATTACAGTCTATTTCCCTTTTATAATCCAGATAATCTTATCGGATTTGTAAAGAATAATCTCATACAAAATACCATGCATATTAAAAAGATTTGCATGGAAAATAAACAGCAATTAGATTTACAAGCTGAAACTTTATATAATAAACTTTTATAACTATACAAACGGCAATTAATAGAGAGAAATATGCAAGGAAAGATTATATTCATTATCTAAAAATTTGCTAGAGGTAATCAAGCATTTTAGCTAGACGAGTAAATTTACGAAAGTTTATGTAGATACCTTTATAACGAACTTTATATCGTTAATTTATAAATTTTTATAATAAAAAGCGTTTATCAGAAGTAATTTAAACATAAAACTTCGTAATTGAGATGCATTTTGAAGTAACTTTAATGTTTAGTTAACAATGGAAAAATTCTATACTTCTTTTAAGGACCTATAAATGGCAGCTGTCCTCCTAAAACAAATTCGATCAAAGTTTATTCAATCAACATCAATATCAACTGTTGTTTTTGATATTTACCATCCTGTTCTTTCTATTAACAACAATCCTCGAAGCATTAATTTGTATTAAGTACAATGGATCACTGTATAACTTATGGCTAATTTAATTTGATTGGATTCCTTCTCTATCTGGAAACCATTACTCGAACCTATAGCTGCCATTGTTAATTCAATCTAACTATCATTTAAATGATCATTACTTGCTGTAACGTTATCGAATTGACAGTTATTACCTTTACAGCTATAAGTAGAGCGATCCTTTATTTTGCTCTATTATATTTCGAAGAGATAAGCTTCTTTGTGTAAGTGTAAGTTTATACGGAATCTATATATTTTATATTTCGTACATTAAATTACTTAACCATTTCGGTATAGACATTTAATTTCATTACACGATATAATTATACGATGCAATTTAGTAGCGAATTTGCAGATATTGTTGCAATATTGATCTATTTCTATGAGACAATATTGAGAAACAAAGCCAGATAAAACAGTTTACGATAAGGAAACGATTGTCAACTTTGATCCTCTATGGATTTAAAAATAAAAATTATAACGTTAAATAAATATTATAATTTTACAAAATATATTTACCTAAAAAACTTGATTGTCTCATCATTTAATTTATTATTGTTTTACTCATAAAGTTCTGCACAATCACAGTTATTGTGATTCTCGACCCATTATAAACTAAATTAGGTTCGAAAGTCAATAGAAAACACGCTATTAGTATTCAGTGTGTTCAATAGATGGCATGATCTGCATTTAAATCTGTTAATTTAGCAACACCAGTTAATATATTTTCGGTGTTAATAAAGTAATAATTATTTTTATAATTTACACAGTGACTTTTTCGAATTTGTAACATCTCCTAGAATAAATTACGGTGATTAATACGCTCATCAGTAGAATCGCTTGTTATTTGCAGTTTAATAATAATAAAGTTTTAGCGGGTTAAACGACCAGAAAAATAAATATAGATAAGAGAGTATGTGATGTGAATGCCCATATCGTTCGGACATATTCATATATAACGTCCATCAAAACGAGTATTTTCGTGAAGAAATGGGACACAAAGTCGCCAAAACAGTTTACCATTCTTTCTGTTACACAAAGGAACTATTTTTAGATGTAAATGAGATATTTGGAAGATCGTCGACTACAGGTTTTCACGTACAGTACAGCTCGTGACTGACTAGGAAAAGAAAACAGCAAATTCTTGTCATAGAAGAGAGGAGAAAAAACAATTTAAATTTATACATTTTTATATTTTGTTAGAGCATTATTGCTATGACATTTTTATGTCTTTTCTTTGTAAATAAATTTAAGAATAACTGAAGTAAGAAATTTAAACGTAGCTCATTAGCAATTTCAAAATAAGCCTATAAATACAGCTGGAATAGTTAATTAGTTTTGGTTTTTATTTAAAGTATAGAAGTGAAATCCACTTCTGAGAATTTACTTTTCTTTGTAGCAACATCGCTTCCAGATTTTCTTTCGAATTTATCTGATGCAACTCTTGTCGTCCTCTAATCCGATAGAAAGCACTCAAACGTATCGTCAGTATATTTTCCCCCCTCCTTCGCTACATTTTTTTCTCTTCTTTTTTTTATCAAGCATAAGAATTACGGGCATCTATCTTTGTTTTAATTTGCAGTTGAAAAAAGTTCGAGGAATATAATATAATCTTAGGAGTTTGCATTTATTATCTAGTGGTAAAATCGAATGAGTGCTCCCTCTTTCTTCTCTCCATTAGATGTAAGGGGAGGAAGAATTGTCGGATCGACACGAACTCCTCATGAAAATTGTCGATAAAGTCGTTTCCATCGAGTACAATATCGCTATGTCATTAAGAATTTCATAAGTTATCTTTTCTTAATTGGCGATTTTAAACACAAAATTTCGATTTATACTAAGGAGGAGTGCAAATGATGATCTTAGATTTTGACGAATAAATATATAATGAAAATACCTTAAATTTTATTCATTCTAAAATTACAATAAAAATTGCTTAATAAAATTATAAAATATTAAATTATTTATAAGTAATAATTGAGTTTATTCATGAATTTAACATTTAAAATTTATGCCTTCAGCATGGTAAGATTTTTAATTAATAGTTACTGAATGGAAAATGAATGTCTAAACTTTTAGAACAGTTAATTTTTTAAAAAAACCTAAATTATTTAGAAGAAATTGTAATATTAAATTAGCAATTTTTACGTAAATCNTAAATATTTAAAAAGTTTTTTGGGACACTTTTAAACATTTTGAATTAAATTCTCTTATTCAGTGGATTTTTATACTGATGTTAAATAAATGGACTGATGCCAGAAAAGCAACCAGTCAGATAAAAAAAAGTGAAATTATTAATGTCAACACGAGACCGTCATGCAAAGACGATTATAAGATTATAAAGGAAAATAAACCGAAAAGCAAAAATTCTAGAAGAAAGAATAGAAAAAAAATAACTATAACTAAATAAAAAATAATAACACATTTAAGATTTTCCTAACAACATTTGTATTATAATTCATCTTTCTAAACTAGAAAACAAACCGTATTTACTTATATTGAAATATAAATAAACAACAATTAATCATGTAAGTAGTCAGATAAAAATAAAATTCAATAAAATAGACATTTACAACGGAGTAAATTATTAAAATTACTTAAGAAACTTATATTTTTATTTTCTACTTTATCTTGTAAACTTATATCGAAAATAGTTAGAAAAGTTTTAAATGGTTTATAGTTAGTTTTTATGAGTTAACTGATGATTATGTGTCAAACAATAACCGTTCTTTCTATTGCAGTGTACAGATGGAACATCAATTCTACTACATTCTGAAAGTCACATATACACCAATATCAGTCTTCTAGATACAGAAGTTTATTGGAAATTAGCCCGGAAGTGAGGGCAATCTAACAGGAAAGTTCCTTTTCCCTTGCGTGTTAGAAGCGGAACTTAAAGCTCCCAAGAGTGTCAGATCTAGGAAATCGGTCGGGTAGTAAAATTAAAGAAGGAATCTACGACACCCGAAGTAGCTCAATGTTTCTAATCGAGACGTCTCCGGATTAAAGCTCGGACATCGTATGGATCTTCAAAATTACTTGGGAATGTTTGATGTTTTCTCAATAAAGATGTTATGAACATTTAAAGAATTTTTACATTAATCAGAAAATGCTATCCAATAATCACTTATGGCTCTTAATCATTTTCCAGAATAGTGCAATTCAAAAATGAACTTGATGGAAACTTTAATTTCAGAAAAAAGTCTGCAGTCAATAAAATTCGACTACGCCAAACACCTCTCTAAAAAGTGGAGCGGCTGCTTATTGGCTGCTAATTCGTTACGCATACATAAAAATGAAGATCGTCGTTCATCCGTAGTTTCAAACGCTACAGATGAAATGAAATCATGCAGATATCTGCGAGTTTTTCGTATGATGAATTCCTTACATATTTCATTTATGTCAACAGCCATATTGATTTCCACGTGTTGGCTGTTGAACTCGCCCATTGCATCGTGTACAAAAGTTACCTGTTCCAGCTCATGTTATTGCGATTCGACAGGTGAATTTGTTAGCTGTATAGGAGATGGAATGTTCAAATCATTACCTAAAGTGCCCAGAACTGCTATCAGATTAGAACTGAGGAACTATATCATTCCTAGTTTGTCGGCCGAACAGTTATACGGTTTAGTAAAATTACACGAACTGAAACTTCAACAAACGCAGACGAAATTAATAGAAAATGGTACTTTTTCCGATCTTCAAAATCTTCGTCGGCTAGAATTATGCCAGAATTTTCTCGAAAATATCACAAATTCAACTTTCGACGGTTTACAGAAATTACGTTATCTAGATTTATCTTCTAATTGTTTGGTGAATGTAGACGAGTCTTTTTTGCAATTATCGAGTGTCGAACAGTTAAATCTTCGCCTCAATAACATTTCTCAGGTGAGTGCAAAGAGTTTCTCCGGGCTCATTAAAGTTCAGTACCTCAACCTTGATTCAAATCAGATTTCGTATATCGAAGTCGGTTCTTTTCAATATTTGACCAATCTTGCTCATCTGATACTCAGTAATAATCCTCTAACAACTTTATCGCGCCTTGATTTCTTTGGATCTAGACTACAATACATTGACATATCTCATATGGGTTTGGAGCGTATACCGCAGAGTCTCACCAAATTTGTTCGAGATCTGCGTCTTGCCAAAAATAATCTTACTCGTATTAGTGCTGGAGATTTTGATAGCTATCCATACCTAGGACTTTTAGTACTGGATGATAATTTAATCAGAGAAATCGAGCCGGATGCACTTGGTCGACAGGAATATCTGATGAGATTATGGTTGAATGGAAATCACTTGAATCGAGTGCCTGATAATTTGCCTCCGAGTCTCCAAGCTCTTTACATGGAGGAAAATGAACTTTTAGCAATTCACAGCTATAGTTTTAAAGGCTTAGTGAATTTAGAACAATTGTTTTTACAGAGAAATAAAATAAGGGAATTGTCCTTTTGCGCTTTTTGTGATTTATTAAGTCTAAAAAGTCTGGATCTTCAGGCAAATCAAATCGAGAATCTTACAAACGGCGTTTTCGCTAATTTAACTCAACTAGAAATGTTGGATTTGTCTCAAAATAGTATAAAAATAATGGAAGCTCATTGTTTTGAAGGTCTAAGTAGTTTGAAAACGCTCCAACTCTCTCGAATGTCAACAAGCATAAAATTTGATGAATCGTTATTCGATCATCTGAAAAACCTGCAGATGCTTGAAGTGTACGATAGTTCTGATTTTGCTCTTCAAATTATCAACTCTACTCGTCTTTTGCATGGTTTACGTAATCTTAGAGAATTAAATATAATGCATAATAAGCTAATTTATCTTCGGCCAGATTTTCCTTCATTTTTTCCAAATCTCAAAGTAATTAAAATGAGTGGAAACAATTGGATCTGTGACAAACAGATACTGTGGCTTTCTCATTGGATCCAGAAATCTAACCTTCAGTTTTATAGAAGTTATAGCATAAGATGTTCCTCCCCTCCTAATCTTCAGTTCAAACCGATAATGATGTTAACTGGAGACGATGTAAACGCACCCGTCAACATCGAACAATTGACCACGTCAATAACAGAACAAACCACTATTTCAGAAATCAGTTCTACAACGTCTCCCTCCAAATTTATCGACACTTCTGCCAACACCACCCTCTATCAAAAATCGCACATCTTTTTGGAAATGACCCAACCTTCTAATATAACAGAAAGCGTAATCGGAACAGAAATCACGGAGTCAATTTCAGAAAATCCAAGCCAAAACATAACGGAATTGATAAAAATCAATCGGGATAATTCAACGCACACGACTACAGTCGAAAACAGTACAATTACTACCAGTCAAACAGAGAAAGAACTGATTTCAAATAAACACATGTCTTCGCGATTGTTAGCTAACCATATATCTCGTCCTCCATCTTCCAACCATTGGTGGGACAATGCTACAACAGTCATAGTCACGTCTTCGGTAGCATCAGCTAGTCTCGTTCTTGTGATTGGTATCGTAACATCTTTTGCATTTTATAAGTGTCGTAAATACAGAATAGGAAGCAAGCATTGTTTACTAAGAAGGAGCAGTAGTATATCATACTATCCTCAAAGAGACGAAATTTCAATAGTTACGGTCTCTGAAGGTACGGTTGGTTTACAGACTCGTACACATCATGGGCTAGGAAACAAACTTTATTATATCATGGAAAACGGTGATGTGTTTAGAGATCCTATAAAAGATGCTCTACCTGATCCTCAGCTGCAGGAACTCCTTCCCAGACCCGCAGCTTCCGACCATGAATATTTATTCAATGGTAAAAGTTTAAGTGATGTCAGCCCCAGATAACTTCGCGTTCTATGTTATCAAGAACAGTCCAAGATTTTTGCCTTCGGAGCGAATGTCCACACGAGTATAAATGGAAAACAAATAAAAATAAGATTATTTAAGATTACAAAGTATCATTTTAGAACTTTAGTATCGCTATTGTTCAAATGTGAATATTAACTCTCGGAATCGAAAAATCGTGCCATGGAAATATACATATATATATATATATATTAAAAAAAAAACAAAAATATGTGTCAATCGGTTTTTATCCTAGTGGCCTTTGTCTAGGCAAGAGTAGCCTAAACGTGCTGATTAATTCTTAGTATCACAAAAGGTATTTTTGTACTCGACCCTTCGAATAATGTCAAGTGTTTCGTGTTATTCAATATACAATCGGCTATACCTTACTATAAAGGTATCGTCAATTCTCTTCTTGTATGAACAATTGTACTATTTGTATCTGTAATAAAAAATATAGAAGACTTTGGAAAAAATTGATATCTTTTTTTAACNATTTTACTTCTGTACAAAAAATATTACATCGATTTTCTCGAATAATTAAAGAATTTGTAATAGTTTATCTTGAAAAGTATACAAAACTGTTACTACAATATTTACTTCAGCAAAATTATTTTTATGTGGCCATTTGTAAATATTAACTCGAGCTATAAAATAATTATTCTCGAGTAATTTAATTAAACAAGAATTACTTACTAGAAAATAACAATTATGCTTGATTAACATTGTTATAAAAAATTTTTATGATTGACAATGTCATATAATGCACTGGTTAGTAGTAGAAATCTTTTAAAAAAATAAGAATAATGAGTTAGCATCCAAATTATGAATGTATCTTTAGAAAAAAACTCTTATAAAAATGTATTTTTAACAACAATTTCTTGAAATTGTTTTTGAACATTAACTTTTACAAAAATTGCTTTTTATCAAAAAGCTTTTAAAAGAGTTATTTTTTGAGTAATCTCATAAAAATGATTGCTGCGAACACGAATCAAACGTAAGAATATAGATATATTTATTGAATAGGACAATACTATAGTAATAGTATTGTCCTATTCAATAAAAGTTTACTTCATTGATAAAAAGAAATCATTCTTGAACAAGTTAGTCTATAAAATATATTAATGAGTAACATATAATAATAATAAGCACGTAAAAAAATTAAAAAATCGTTACTTATAAATAACAATTTTATAAAATTTTGGTTGGAAAAATTCTCATTTCATTTCAAAATTAGAATTTATAAAAAATTTCCCTTGATTTCCCAGAAAAATATATTTATATATAAAAACTTTATATAATTGGATTCTTACTAAAAATTCTTGAAGTTAAAAAATGATAATTGTGCAAAGAATTTTTAAATAATAACTTCTTAAAAAATAATTTATGAAGAATTATTTTTAAAGAAGCACTCATAATAAATTACTTCTCATAAAAATGTAGCTTTTAAAGAAGAAAGTAATTTTTTATTAACTATTTCACGATAAACAATTATTGGAATTGTTCAAGAATGAACAAATTTGTAAATAGTATTTTTAAAAAGACCATTAGAAGAATTAAGTATCTTACATTATCATTTCTTTACAATTTACTGAACTATAAAAACTATTCTTTACATAATTTTATTTGCAAAAACAATTTAAATTTACTTATAACAATTACTATTGATCATAATTTAAAATTTAAATTAGATATTTCCTTTTAAAAAAACTCTTAAACAAGATATTTGATCAATTTTCAATTTGTGTATATTTTAAATTCCTTAATTAAATGTAATATCCAAAAGAGATTAATATCTATTGGTCAGTAGGGATTTTATTGCGAATATTATGCGGTAGCAATATAATCTCAGTCAATGACTGATCTCCTCTCTCTTAATGTATTTGTTTATACTGTATATGTATATTTGCTCTTTAATTAATGCCCAAGATAGTGTGAAACAGGCAGAAGCATATCGATTTGATTAAGATTTACAGCTTTATTGATCTTTAAGACGTAACTGTCAAGTAAAATAAACTTTCGCCTTTATTCTACTGGAATAAAAGGAGATTTCCGAGCATTCGGTTATTACCAAAACTACAATTTCCAATTATTCTAGCAAGGTAGTAAAGTTAGTGACGTCGTGCCGATGCTGTTTAGGCTATCTGTTTTCGATACGAGGCATTAAAGGATGAAGTTTGTTTTCTGTTTAAGAACGATACGGCGACAAAAATATCTTCCGGTTACATGACATTGGATTACATGAGGTTGTAACGTGACTGTAATGATTCAATTAATCATTGTTGGCTCGGTAATAGCCAACGCGATAAACACTTTTTTCTAAATTAATACTTCTTTTTTTATTTTTCTTTGTTGGGCGTGTTTTATAAATTATAAAATTAGAGATTTTACCAAGGAAAATTAAGCTCAAATAATTATTGGTTGGCGAGCAAGAAAAATTGCGTATACGATATTAAAAGTTATCGTCGATTTATAATTTCCGTGCGTGAATTTTGGTTGCGTGGCTTAATGTATGCCGTGTTGTGTCTTGATTAAAGCTAGCATTGATCCTGTTAACTAGAAAAGCGGAAGATTGATTCCTTAACCCAATTTGTCAAATAATCCACCTATATACCTGGTTGTCTTAACTATAAATGACAGATGGATAAACTGATCGATCGACGACATTCGAACAATGGAAGTCAAACAAAATTTTAAAACTTTATAACTTCAATTTATCTTATGATTTCATGGTTGTCAGGTTTAACGAATTTTTAGTTTGTAACTTATTTGTTTATATTATCTATACGAGCGTTTTCACTTAAAATTTAAAAGTTCTATTTAAAAATTTCGAGTGAGAGCTAAGAACAAAAATGGAGGGAAAAATATCAGGAAGATTTTATATCTACATAATTACAAATTGCTAACGGTATAAATATGCGCATTAATCATTTTAAGTTTCGAATAAAATTTGAAATACTAATAACATTACTCTTGAATTTTTTTTATATTCAATATAATGTCTACATTTTTCATGCTCTGACTTATTCCAAGTAGAATAACGTTTCTTTTTTCTCGGTTTAAGATATCTACTGTAAAAAATGATGATTTATTTAATAAAATCTCATCTGACTCTGCCTATGATAATGATATTCCTAAAGGAATAAGAATCATTCGATTGCATTCTTTCTTTCTCTTTTGTTCTCTTGAGAGAAATCCTGAGTTAAAGAGATTCGCTGCGTTACTGTATTTGCTTTTTTGCAGGTTGGATTTTTTCCAATTGGGCAGATTCATTCAGGCTCGTAATAACCCAAGCTATCATTGATAAGACCGAGAGTGACTTTGAGCAGAAATAACCAATAGGCTCACTTCTTGCTCTAATGACATTCGTTCATTTTGGTCCCTTGCCAAAGCTAGAGGTCGATCGCAACTTCAGTACATCTACAATGCCTTCTCCTTTCTCTCCTGATGGGTTTTATTGATTGATTCGTTGCCTAAGGATAAAGTTGATCTACTAGCCTTCTCTTCTAATGAAAAGAAAAATGGCCTCTTTTCATCAATTACCCTTTTCTCCTCTTCCATTCCTCTTATTTCATCTTTTAGATTTTTTAAATATACATTTTATGAAACTTTATCATGTTTTACTCGACATTACCAACTTCGCATTATTGTCATATCATCTAATATTACAATAACCCGTATATACATCGCAATATATGAATATGGAATTAAACTAAATTAACCAATTAAAGATCTCGAATTTCTTCGTAACTATTCAGTCAGAAATTGTTATTTTGTTTGATTTAGTATCGGAGTAAACATCTTAACAAGCGACATTACTAACTTTCTCTTTTAATGAATACGAAAACAGATTGAATTTTTCTTATCCAATCTGTTTCTCAGATCAGATAATTTTATTTTAAAAGAAATCTTTTTACACAGCAGCTTACTTTTTGACTTAAATAACGTATTCAATTTTGTTTATTTTTTTTTATTTATAAAACTGTTTCCGTATTTTTCTTCTATTTAATTATTAAATACGCGTATTGATATCCATTTTTATCAAATAAGATAATGTAATTTAATAATGTAATACAAGCTTATAAATGATTTTGTATTATTAAATTTATAATTCATTATAAAAGATCTATATTTATATTTATAGTAAAATCAATTATTATAATTTGAATATAGTTTTTTAAACTTAAAATAATGTTTTAAATCGTTTAATTGAATAAATTCTGCTTATAAAATTATATAATCTTGATAATATCAACGAAAATAATTGTTTTTATTAATATAAGAATTATACATTTACTTTAATAATCGATAAAATTCAAAATTTATTTTTAAAGAAAAAACATTAACGTTCGATTTTATTTTATTCGAAATATTTATGCGTTCTATACAGAATACGGAATATCGCTATCAATGCACTTTCACAGCAATATTTTTCTTTAACATTTTATTAGTAGTTTAATAAAGAACTATGCAATAAGGACATTTTTTTCTTTATTAAAAACAGAGGAAAAGTATCTGTTATGTTTAACTATTATAATACATAAGAAACAAATGTTGACAAAACAAAAAAGAAATGTGATGATATATTTATTTTTTAGAAATGTACACTTGTCTGATTATTCCTGCAAGGCATCCTACAAAGAATTTCTTTTTATTTATTGACGTATATACATGTATAACGGTGTCAAAAACGTCTAATGGTATTTGCAACCATACAATAGTGTCACTCTTCTATGACATAAAATGTAAATGACTGCGCCGCTATGAAAAGAAATTTCGTATTTAATTTCGCAGTTATGCAATATTGAACAGTTTTTCTTCATTTATTCATTCACTTTCCAATAAAATTTATTTTTCATTATTATTATTTTTTTGCTTTTCGCTTCTTATTTACAATTCAAAGAATGTTATTAAAAAAAAGATTGAAAAATTTCTTTTTTCTTTTAAGTTAAAACTTCTCGATAAATGAAAGTTTTATAGAAAACAATTGAAAATTGTCGCACTCAACAAAAAGGTAATTTAAACAATCGGCATTACTTTCTTTAATTCTCGTAGAGATACATTTAAATAATTTAAAATGAGATCTTTAGACGAATGTCTGCATTTTTAATTTGAATCGATTAATCTATTGTTCGTTGCTATGAAAGATTTACTCGGTGCGCATCAACTCCATTTATTTTAGACTGATAGATATTAGTTTAAGATTAGATACGAATAACGAATAACTGTAGTCATATTTTGCTGACAATATCACTTCATCTATTAACCATGTGCAGCAAGCAAGAAAAGAGACGGGAGCCGTGAACAAGCGGATAGTTTGCTATAACAGAAACTAATTTAGGTTGGTGTCGAGTCGTGGTTCATAAATTCGAGACTTGACACCACTTCCTGGAGATGAAGTTTGAAAATATAAAAACAACTTTTTGCCTGGCATCTTTCCTTTCTGTAAGCTTATATATAGTAAACAAGCCGTATATCAAGTTGCGATTTTTTCCCTTTTTACTAGCCAAATATGATAGTTTGCTCCTAATTCCATGTATATTTTTTCACTTTGAAACAAATATTTTATTATGTATAAGGCAAACTGTTTCACTCTTACGTTATCTATACAGTATGTAAATCCATAGAATAAGCGGATCAATAATAACTCTACCGTAAAGTAAATCTTCGATATTAGTTTGATGATTTTATATTTAATTTATACCTCGCGATTTATGCTAAACCAAGCATAATTAACGAAGCGATTGGAGGCACAAAGCAATTTAATCGTTTGGAGATGACTGCTTTTGAAGTTAAGATTTATATCCCTTTGCTCTTTAATGGATACTTCGACTGAGATACAAATAAACAAGCAGACATCATCATCACCAGTTGTGTAATTTATAGAAAATATCATTAAATTTTAAAATTAATGAATTAAATGTAAAAGGAAATATCCTACTGAACATGCAACATTTTTTGTTCCTATTAACTTTAAAAAACATCCAATGATTATACATACATTTCCTTTTTGTCCTCTTCAGCTAAATGCATTTTGCTTTAATAGTTTTCAAAGTTAATCTTTGAAATTTCCTATTTTACTTCACGTTTCATTTAAGAAGCGATTAAATTGCATTTTTTAAAATATTTTTATGAAATAGAAAAGATAATGTTTAAATATATGAACCAAATATAGAATGAAATGAACAAATTCAAGACTAAAAAAACATGAATAAATTAAAAATAAATTTATTGATAATTTTTTTTTTAAATTTAAATGATTTATTGTAATTGATAGTTTTCTGAATAAAAATAAAGGTTACTTGCATTATATTTATTTTTAAAATAATAAAAATTTGTTAGCGATTTTTCTAACAGGTGTGAAATTACCTTTATTGCATTTTTCGGGGTTCTTCACAGCATTTTCTAGAATTACTGGTCATCGATTGAAGATCAGGACTTCCAATCAACAAAACTTCTTTGGAAAAGGTAGTTTACTGTCTTCCCTGTTATCTGTTGCACTCAACTATGGAAAAGCTTTAGTTCTATTGAAAAGAGAACAGCTTCACATCTAATTTCTCTTCTCTCCATCTATTGAAAGCAGAAACAAAATTACATCCTACTTGTGTTATTTGTAAAAATGTAGAAACTATTTTCTAGTATTTTTATCGTGAAAATCTAGCAAAATAAATAATTTATTCAAATATTTAAATATCCTATAAACATCGATAACTTTTACCAGTTAAATATTACATAAATTTGAATATAAATTAATTTTATTACTGAAGCCTCCAGTTTAAGAATTTAATTAAAATTCAATTAACGTTACATAAATTATTCTTTATCAAAGCATTTTTAGTGAAAATCGTTATGAAATGTGATAATACAATGTAATAATAGCTTTATCATTATAGTCATCTATTCATATATCACATTACATTAGATATTATTAAACGAAGACATTTATAATTCATACAGATCTACTGAATAATTTATCTATATGAAATTTAAATAATATTTTAAATTATCTAATTGTTTTTAAATCAACATTTAAAAAAATATAAAAGTATTTCCACCTCTTAAAATGAAATAAAGAGATACTAAACATTTATTTTTTTCCATTTTCGCTCATTCGTTTTCGAAGAAAGTAACAAAAAAAAAAATACTTTAAATTTGGAAGCTGTTTAAATATATATTAAATTTTAAAAGCATAAAAGTATTTTAAACTATTCATTAATTTTTACAGAATAGTAAATGTATCAAGCACGATGCTAAATCAATACTGTAACTGAAAATTATTGATTTATAGACAAATGAAAAATTATCGGTTCTTTCCTCCGTATGATTTTTCATTTAAAGTAAATAAATTATAAAGATCATCACTAACAAATATATATTAAAAATTTAATTTTTAAGAGAAATTACTCAAGTAAATATGCAATAAAAATGTTCTTCATAAGCAAAATGATAAAGTATTTTAATCATTCTAATCATTTTGTTGTTAAAAAAAGTAGATCTTACGCTATCATTTCTTTAATATTTAAATATTTATAAACTTATGAATCAATTAAACAGAATTGAAAAAAATTCTTAAAGAAAGAGAAAAAGAAATAGATACGAGGATTAGATTTCCGAAAGAACGAAAAATAACACATATTTAAATGGCATTCTTAAACTTAAATTCTAGTAAAAATAAATTCTAGTTAAGAATTTAAAAAAGAAAAAAAAAAAAAAAACGCAATCGATAATTTTTATGCGTTTTTCTTCGGGGCCAAATCACATGTAAGATTATCTTGTCATTTCAGATTAAAACAAAGTTGCCACTTGATCACCGCCGAGTTATAAAACGCTCTTATAAATATATTTCTATTATAAATAAATAAATAAAATGGTGGTTTAATAGAGAAAATGTTCGATATTTCTTCGATTTTGGGTTTGTAGATGAGAATCTCTTTCGTGTTGAGTTGTAACAGAATTGTATCTGTAAGTGACAACCTCGGATTCTGAAAAACACTCCGAATTCAGGATGGTCCTTGTAGTTTCGCATTGACTAGAAAACGGTGTTCACAATTCCTATCTCTCCTCTAGAAGTTGTCTAGAATTCAAAAATTTGAAAAAGTCTCAACCATCTGCTATTGAATGGAAGCTACCGATTCTTAAACTAACTGTTAGTACGATGTCTACAGCTTTTCGCTTATTCTTATAGAAATTATCTAATGGTTTCTCCATCACTTTCATTATTCTTATATAATAAAGATGCATGGATACAAAAGGTAATGTCTGTATCCTTTAGACTTCCTCAAAGTTTAACAAATTCAGAACTGTCTACAAGTTTCTCGCAGAGAATGTTTACTTCTAAGACGCATTTTCATTATAAAAGGCGCTTATGGTGATAAGCATATGAATTTTAAGTATTATCGATTTGTCGATAGCTAAAATTTAATACTGATTTACATCATCGGCTATTATTTAGCTTAGACATCATTTTGTCTGAAGTACAGCAAACCTCTTCAGATAAAATGAATAATATAATTTGTCTTAGTTTGCTAGAAATTTTCCTGAAAAAAAATCTATCAATTAAAATCATCGTAATTTCATATTTATGCCGAAAGTTTATTTTAAAATTAAATAAAATATTCTAATTATCAGTAAATATAAAACAATAAATGTCGCTTTTGATGAAATTTCATTGAAAGCCAAATCTTAAAATAGTATTTTAATAATTAACAAGTTAAAGAGTAAGAAAAATATGTCGGAATATTGTTTAATTAAGTAAACGAAGTAAAATCAAATTTAAATATTTATTGAGAAAACTGACAAACACAATTCCTATTTCTGAAAAGAAAATGCTAGAAAATAAAGTTGAAAATGTCGATTTTTGTTTCTTACAAGTCTAGAGTAAACATACTGTTTTTTAAAGATATATAAAATTTTTAAGACAGAATATATTTTGAATATAAATGATTTATTATATAAAGTGAATTGACTTCTTTTAAAGTCAACCTGAATAAGTAAAGATAGCTTCAGATTATATATTTAGTTTTGCAGTATAGTCATTCGTAGGAGAAGATTAATGTGCTGCTTTCTTATAAATTTCCGTTCTATGATGAAAAATGTAAGTTTTCTTTATTCTCTAATCAACATTTTTGTTATTGGTTAATATACATAAACCTGACATTTTCCCTATTTTATCGCGGTTTTTGCCACCTCAATGATAAATTTAGCTTCAAAGTCTCCGAAAAATATGAAATGCGTTCATTTAAAAGTGCTAGAGGATAAAAATATCATTTGAGCCAATTGAACTCATTTAAAAGCAGTTTTTCAAATTATTCTTCGGAGTATCTTTATATAGTTGGCTTCGTTATAAAACACTTATCGATATTTTATAAAGCGATGAAATAGTTTTTGTAGTTTTTAATCTTTCACTTTAAAATCATATATTGTGGCCTGTAAATTTATTTTGTGGCTTTTATTATTAATTCAAACAATTATTACTGTCTTTTCTTACAATATAAAGTTTATTTAATCGCTTCTATTATTTTTCCAATAAAAAGTTTAATATTATCCTCTGTATTTTTCAATAAAATATATAAAGTTATAGTGCAACTTACAAAAGTTTCTGTTATATTCAATAAATACTATTTCTTCCATTACAAAAATATGATCTATACTGTCATATATCAATTGAAGTACTGCATTTTATTACAAAATTATTATATTAAAGATTTAGTCTAATTTATGTTTCATCAACACGTTAAAAGATAATGTGCAATTTTTACGGCATATTTCTGTTTACTACTACAAAACTATGTTAGAAAACTTAATTTATCATAAATATTTTGTCATTTTCAAAATGATTAGACTACTCATAAACTTCAAACTATTTTTATTTGATTAATTAAGAAAATTAAAGCCTAATTTAAAGCACATATTTTTTAAATTAATTTTTCTTAAACTAAAAATCTATAATAGAAATATTTAACGATTCTTGTTAAGAAAAATTTATTGATAAAATTGTAAAATCGATATAGGCCTACTTTCAAAGAACAAAAAATTTTATAAGATAAGAAATGTTGCCTAAACACTAAATCTGACGAATATTTTAAAGAATAAAACTATTTCGTTATATATAGTACGAATATTTCTTAATGTATTAGACAACGAAGCGCAAAATGCTTGTAAAAGACATTAAATCTGCCAACAAGATTAATATTCATGGACGATAATGTTACATCCAAACTATGCGAAGATAAACGTCTCTAACCTGACAAGATATGCGAAATCATGCACAAGAAAAACTTTTCTTTAGTATTATATTTAAAGAACTACAGACATATTTCTTGTCGACAACTTTTTACTTGGGTGACATTGAAAGATGTCAGAAATTCTATTGTTAGCTACGAGTATGTTGGAGTTGACAAAAGATTTTTCAACAACCTTTCAAAAGAAAACGTGCAATTCGAGTTTGGTATTTGTCGTTATATTTAAGAACTCTTTTCCTGTTTTTCCTTCAAAATATCTTAAAAGGAATGAACTGACTATACAAGAGAAACATCTAACTTTTTAAAAATTTAATAAAATGCGTTGTATTTAAAACATCTATTTCAACAATCGATAAGAGAATTTATTTTTTTTATTTGAAGTTCCTTTAAATTTCTGTATAAATATTCACGAAGTACCGAATGTAGTTTAAAATAAATGAAACTGTATTAAAAAACTTTATAAAATGTTACAATAAATAAGATACTTATCTATCAGATATAGGATGCAGATAAAGGACAATCAGAAAATCAATAGCAGTTATAAAAAATCTTTTCGTAATATATATCCGTTAAGCAGATAAGATCTCACTATTGTAAAACACGGAATAATCGATTGGATTCATTTATTATACATCCCAAAAGAGATATTTTACCTGCACACATGACAGCACATTGTCGCAATACTGTGAACATCAACGAAAAACATTTGAATGGCGAAAGAAACTTCTAAAAGAGAATTCTTTGGATAAAGTTTTAAAATGTAAAATACCTTAAAGTACGCAACGCCTGAAAGTAAAGAAGAGTCTACGTTTACACTGCAAACACTCCATAAAAAATAATCTATCCATCGATAAAGACTTTTCCTGGATGTTTACATTGTAAAAACTTATATTCTCTATATTAACGCCAGTTATTAGGATAATATTTTAAAAGATAATATTGAATTATTGCTTTAAAATGTAATAACTACTGCAGATCCATCTCTATGAATATTATAATTATCTTTATAATAAATTACATTTACATAATGATCTTTGGGAGAGTTATCAATACCGATTTATCCCAGAGATCATTATGTAAAGTATGTAGATGATATATGTAGAGTCTATATCCAGGAACTAGATATAATCTATTTTCTACGTATGTGAATCTATATATCATCTATTTATAATTTAAGAACATCTATATCTATAGTTTGATGCAAAAACAATCTATCATTATGCAAAATATTAAACGAAAGCAAAAGAATAGATATTTACCCATTTTTGAGATCAGAATATATAGTAAATCCAATATATTTTTCGAATAAATTAATAAAATTGATTAACAGTAAACCAAACTTGTATAAATATTTTTAAATATAAAAATAAAACCAATAGAACAAATTTTAATTTTCTATTACAAGCAAAAATTCTCACGTGTAAAGTTTTATCGATTGCAATAATCAACTAACCGTCCATAACAGATGAATCTTGAAAGGAGCAACTGACTAGTCTATCTAAACTTAAAGCCGAAAATAAAATTAATAAATTGATCGAACATATCGGAAGATTATATTAAAATTCCTTTAATAAAGCAACTCCTTTCATCCTAGAAGAAGAAAAATGATAAGAGACGATTTCTAATCATCAAAACATTGACTCTTGATTAATGTCCAAGAGCATATACAATAAAATGCATAATAGGCCATAATTTAATTAACAACGGCTTCTTCATCCATTTATCGATTCATTCCTCTAGATAAACTTTGTTCCTTAAGTTATTAGTTATATTATGAATCGAAACTATTTGCGTTTTTCATACATTATATTCCCGAGAATCGTCTCTGTAAAGAAACCATGCAATTTTTTCCCCTATTAAATTCGTGTTTTAATACCGTTAACTTTTGAAATTAAAGCAAATGATATCTAGGTCGTTCAACCCTCAGCAGGAGAAACTATTCTCATTTATGAAACAGCCAAAAATAAAGCAGACTTCTTATTATTCATGGTGTGATGTAAGTCCACTCTTGTGCTTTTCTTCTAATCCTAGAATGGCTTTCCACCACAGGAAGTTTCCCTGAGTCATATCAATGATCTTATATTAGCTAGAAAAATCAATTATACCTCGTGATTTTTTCAACTTGTTTTATATTAAAGAAAGAATCTTTTTTTAAAAAACAGAATAAAAATTCAATCAGAACTATATGAAAATATTGAAACTTTTAAAAGAAATATTTGATTTGGATTTATTTATTTATTTATTTTTAAACTTTTAAAGAATCACAAGATTCACTCAAAGTAATAAATAAATTTAATTTTACGAATCCCGATAAGTTCTAAAAGATAAATTTTTCAAAATTAGTTTTACAAAACATATTAAAAACAGAAAGAAAATTACTATATGATGACGGAACATAAATCAGAAAATTTAATTTTCGGATAAGAAAGTTAAAATTGCTTCTATCTCTATCTGAACGAAGAAATATTGATAAAGAAACGAATTTCTAATGAAATACTTTTATAGAATAAAAATATGTACAAATAATAAAGTTTAAGTTTTTAAATATAGAATTATAAATTTAATTAAATAATAAGAAAATTATTCTGTTATATCATTGAATGCTAGATGAAGAGAGAGAGAGAGAGAGAGAGATCAGTAGGATCGATAAACGTTATTCTAAAAAAATACTTCAATTTTATTGAACTGATATACAGTTCAAGTGTAATAATCAATTTTAATAGTAATTTAAGCGACATATTCTAGTTTACCTTCTAATTTTAACAAATTTAGCTAGAAGCAACCATAAAAACTCTCGATTTTCCCCTTTTGTTTTCTTTTCTGCATCAATAAGAAGAAGCGGCGTTTCTTTTTTTAAAAAATAAAATTTTTAATTAAAAAAAATGTTAAAACAACATTGTCGAAATTGATTTAAATGGGATTATTTTAACAGGATAAATTACTTTTAAGTTATTAAATTAACTAAATGAATATTTGATAAGCTTATTATAATTTTATAGTTCAGATTTGATTATTAAAATGCTTTTTAAGAAACTTATTGATGATAAGCTTTTAACTGAAATTCAATTGTAGTAATAAACTTTCACGAAATAACCATTTCAATAAAAGTGGTTAATGCATTCTAATTACCATTTTCAGAGGAAACAAAATTTTTTTTACAATAATAAAGTATTGAGATAAGCTTCCAATGAAATTTATTTGTTGTAATTAAGTTTCCTTTTTTTGCAATATAATTTTAATTTTAATAATTCATCAATTTTTGCCGGAGAATCATGCACTAAAAGGATAATTTCATAAAAATGTTTTTTGGAAAAAATCATATTCCAATAAAATTTACTGTAGTAAATAAATTCCATTAGCAACTTATTTCAATATTTTATTGCTGAAATTAAATTTCTATAATAATTTTTCCGGGTAATGAAATTTTGTTTAAATTTTATTAATTATCATTATTAGAAATTGCATTATAAGAATACCATAAATCAAGAAAACTTGATTAACTAACTTATGCGAACGTTTTTCACACAGTTAATAAAATTTCATTAGCTTCTAAGATAAAAATGTATTTAAAATTAAATAATATTAGTTATAACATGCGTATAAGTTTGCATTAAAAACACCTTTAAAAGTTAAATTTATTTAAAAAAAAAAAAAAAACATACCTTTGGTTAAATTACCACAGTTAAGCCTTGACAAAATACAATTTTTCTTTATTGAAAAACTTAATTAATTTCTATTATTATTAAAATTCATCTACAGAATAAGTTATAATGATGATGTTGAATTTTTATTTATAACAGTAAACTAATTAAACTAAACAATAACCATTGTTAATTCTAAATTTCAGCTGCACTTTCCTTTTATATCATCAGTTTTGTTAATAGTAAAACATATTTTAAGATAAACAACTAAATTTTAACCATAAATTAATCTTACCTTACGATAATCACAAAATATTAAAGAAAAGATTTATAAATTTCTTAATTAAATATAGAATGAGGAGAAAATTACCGTACACAAAGTTTAATTTATAAATACTTTATCATCTTAACTTTCGTACTTAATTTAAAATAAAATTAAATATTTAAATAGCCATCTAAACAGGATACGCGATAGCTTGAGTTTTCATTTTCTTAAGAGAAGTATAAAACGATTTTTTTCCCGTTTAAAATCAAAAATTATATTTATCTTGATGGATTATAATTTTTATCGAAAATCACTCTGGAAGAGTTTGAAATTCTTCACATCATCCGAAAAGATGCTATAAGTTTTCTTACCAAGCAACAAGAGTTACTTTCGGAGTAGGAAATGTAAAATTAATATCCTGCAAAAGAGGCGTATAGCATGCGCTAGATAGATTTTATTACCCTTCTACTCTTATCGTTATCAACCAGGTGACGTTATCTTTTAATATTCCGGGAGTAAATGAAGATTAACACGACCAGGGAACAAACAACTAATGCTACAACTCAGGATCCCACTGGATAATTGCTATTTATAGTTAATCTCCGTTAATCCATTGTAAAATCTTTATGGCACGACTCCTTTAATTGTTTCAAATTCATTAATATCTCTATAAGCTCGATTCTTCCATTAAAAATATTTAGTTGCGATAAACCGAGTCAAAAGTTTCAATATTCTCCCAATATTTCAAAGCCAATATGAACTAACAGCAGCTTAATATTATTTTTTTCAAAATGAATCAGAGAATGACAATTATTCTCATGTTCTAGAAATTTATTTTTTAATAAATTAAATTTAGCATCAATCATATATTTTTCTTCTTACGACCGTTATAAAGGAGAAAACATTTCAAAAGAGTAAGTATCTTGCCAAATGTCAACGAATATTGAAATTCATGATTGATTTAACTAGATTTCTCGTTTTCTTTCCAGTAATATCTTTCACCGAGCTTCGAATACATTATCTATGTTTTACATGAATCTCAAAAGATTGTAGCTAGAAATCTGTACATTTTCAATAATATAAAATACATCTTACCAAATAAGTTCAATTTGTAACCGTCACGAAGACAAAATTGTACAAGAAAAACTATCAAATTTATATTTTGACCTTATATAATAAGTGATTATTCAATAACTTACAGCAGAAAAGATAAGAATCGACTAAAGTTTTTCAGTTTCCAACATTTACGAAATGGAAAAAAATGTGAAGGCGGAACATTTCAATCTAGTGTTGACGGTGTTTTTATCTAGAAGACGAATTACATGCCATAAGAGAGTTATCCACTAGTAATGATAATGGTGGCAGAAGATATAAATGTGACGCTTTCATTCTGTTGATGGGAGTTTGAGAGAACATTAATACTCAAGATACTACAGTTCAATATAGAAAAGACCATTTTCAAATCGTTTTTGTTTGCATAATAAATGGCAATCTTAAAAGTCTGAAAGATAATTATGGAAAAAGTAAAGTATATACGATGATAACCTTGAGACCTTTTTATTTATAATTCATTAAAATTAGTAAAATTAGACAGAATAATATATGCAAACAGCACAGATGTTAAAACTATAATTGTTAAAACATAATTTCGAACAATTAAATAAAATGTCATATGACCAACAAAGTTATTGGTCATAAAGAATCGAACATTGTTATTGATTTCATTAAGTAGCAATAGTTAATTTACTAGAACGTTTATTTGGTAGTAATAAAAAAAACATAAATTAAAAACGATCAAATTTACCATTTATACTAAATAATAATAATAATAATAATAATAATAAACTTGTTAATTACATTAATTTTTTACAAATTAAAATTTAATGAGTTTAATTATTTTTTCAAATAATCATCTCATCCGAAATTCTCGAGAGCTTGAGACTATTTGAATAAAACATTAATAAAAAAAACTTATTTCTAGAAACAGAATCTACTAAATGTGTTCTTAGCGTTAAAATTTGTTTTTACTTACATCTCTCAGCCAATAATCAAAGCCAAGTTTACACATATTACCAAAATTACTTTCGATGTGTTGGGCAGTTTATTGATGAAATTCCTCTGTTACTGATAAGCATTACTATCAGGTGATAAAGTCAATCTGGAGATAGCTACGTTTTCTATCAAGATAATCGACTAAGTACAACTTACTTTCCAATTGAGGCTCACTTACCTCTACTCCAGATTTTTCACCTTTTTTGATAAAATTATTATTAAAAAATTAAACTGATACTTGTAACATAAAATTTATAATCATATAAACAGTTTTTTCTTGATAGCACACATTTGATGCTTTTCAGTTTTTAAAAATAATAAAGATTAAATTCTATATTTAAAGTAAAAAATAATGTATTAATAGACATTTTTATTATTGAAATAATTTTGTTAAGACTAGGTAGTTATATAACATTCTTCTCTACATCTTATCAAATAAACTGTGCTGCCATCTGTTAGTATATATAGATGTCAGGATATAGGTTTATTTTTTGAGAAGTTGTCATTGAGTCATTATTCAATTTTTCATATGAATATTCCAATGCGAAAAACGTATGCTTACATTAAAAAAAGTTTTCATAAATTTTATTATTATTACGTCTTTTTATCATCAGAATTCATTTGTCATCTATACGATTTAAAATAAATATGAACTAAATAAATTTCCTTCTTCCAAATAGTATGTTATTTTGTATGCAAGTGATCCAACTGCATTTAAATTTTATGCAAGTTTCGTAACTCAATCAACAAAAAATATAATTCGTTTTTCTGTATTGCATCATCTTTTATTTTTATTCTCATTTTCATATTTTTAGAAAGCCCATATTTATTATCAATCTTAACAATACGAAAATGGATTATAGTTTACATAAATATACACGTAAATAATTATAATCCAATTTCTCATGCCAGTAATTTTGCGATACTGTATAATATTAATAAACTAAGCTAAACTTACTGTTCAAATTAACCATGTTTTTCCTCTTCTCTTATTAAAATTTACTACATAAAATTATATTAGTCTTCAAATCTACGAAATATTATGGTGACTCAAACATTTTACTCTAAATAAACAATTATTTGAAGAAATATATTTATTAACCCTTGATTCAGCTTGTTCCTAAATGAAGATAATGTTTGTATTAGAGTTCCAATTTAATTAATTTAAACTAATATAAGATAGGTCCATCTAATAAAAGTCTCTGACAATTTTTACTATTCTACCAAATATTTAAAATTGAGAACTTTAAATATTTGGAAATAAAGAGTTATTTTTCATTTTTTAAATAATCATTTGTAATTTAATAAATCAAATATTAGTAAATTATTTTTAAATTATAAAACTTTACTAAACAGATGATCTGTAAAGATAAGGATAAATTTCTCAACAATAAACTAGGAAAATTTTTGTATTCAAACTAAATATGATTTAGTTTTATCATCTTTTTATTAAAATGTTATCTATAGTAGTTTTATACTGAAGATGTCAAAAATATTCCTGAATATTTTTGATAGCTTCAGTTTAAAACTATACTATTAGAATACATTAAATATATTTGGCAAAATGGTGACTGTAATGTAAATTTCCATTAATTAAATGTGTCTGTTATGCAATGTTTTAATATTCATTAAAAAATCTTAATAAAATGAAATCGCTTTAAATAACTAAACTATTTTAACCTTGTAATTGACCATATTTATATTGAAACATATTTTAAATTGCTTGTAATAGTATGTTAATGGTTTTGAAAGTATTAAAAAAATTAAAATTTTTGAAAGTATGTTTGGTAAATATTCTAAAAGGATACTAGAAAAGATCATTTGGTCTGTATAAACTTTTAATAGTTTTAACTTTTGATTATATTTTTAAATAGTATTCCTTTTTTTCTTACAAATTTAAAATTTTGTTTAAATAATTATGGTTGTTAGAATAAAATTTAAAACATATTGCATATTCTTGATATGTTATTTATCAAAATTTTACTGTGTTATATTAATTTATAAATTATTTCTTGATGCTCTAATGATCATCAATTATTACTTTAAAAAGGTTTTTATTTTTTTCTAAATAATGTTTGTGGATATCAGCTTTTAGTTATGTGGAAAAAAGTTAAATTTTTAGCAATTTTTTAGTAATTTAATGTTGTGAAAATACTTTGATTTCTTTAGAATATGCTTGCAAGAATAATTTGTAGATCTTATTTTCAGTATGGCAGAGTAAGGAATACTAAACAACGTTTATTGATCATTATTAATTGTATTTCAAATTAATGCAAAATATTTTGCTTTTGCAAGATACAATATTAAGTTTCAGTAAAATTTTCAATTTAATTCCAGTATTTCCCATATACTGTACTAACAAAACTTTTAACATGCAAACAAAGACACTCACACAATGGGTTTGAAGTGCATAAGGTTTTAATCTCTGAAGGAGCATCTGGCTAAAAATGGGTGCACAAAGCACATCCACACACAACGTCAACAACCGAATCCATTTAAGGGAAATAAACTACATTGAGCATAGACGCATCACCCTATGCTTATGCATTATAAAAACAGAAACAACTGCACTCGATGAGTAGTCAACTTTTACACTCTTCATCTGGCAAAACTAACTCAGCTAAGCGATAACAGGTGTGTCCAATGATTTGTGTTTCTCCACTGTCAATTATTGTCATATCCCTCAAGGATGATATCTGCTCATGGATACTTCAAAAGATCCAATAAGCAGTTGAGAAATCTGTCAACAGCACCAGTCTTTGTGGTGCTTACATGATGAGTATACAGACAAAAATGAGGGATTTTTTTATACACATGATTGGCCCATAAACTACAAGCTTCAACGCCAACAGACATTCTTAAAACTTCCAAATAAACAAAAACAATTGCAGGTGCATAACTGAGAAGTGTTTTTGCTGGATTTATGATAACCACCAGGCCAATGATATTTCTTCATAATAATCTAATGAAAAGTGAGGCACACAGAAAGTGTTACTCAGAACATCAGTCAACAAGTCATCACCATGGCTATAACAAGTAGTTGTCGCTAAATACATGTACAGATTCACAGATTTGTTATCTTAGTCTCCGATATTTAGGTCCCCGAGATTTCCCTGCTCGGCTATTAGTAATAGGTGGGGAATGGGAAGCAACTGAAGAACCCTTCACTAAAGTTGTTGTCTGTCTATCTAATTCAAGCATTGCTTCTTGGATAGCATTTTCCAAATGTGTATTCATTTTACGTCCTCTGTAAAATTAAAAATCTTGATTAATCATTTCTATTAAAATAATTACCAAAACTCACACATTGCACGTTTGGCTCTGCAAACAACAAAATTTCGTTTGTAGAAGGCACTTATGCCATACAAAGACCACAGCAATGCAAGCGATGCTGCTTAATGTGGCCTCCGTTCTAGCGGTATATGTGTGAAGACAATAGACAGTGTTTAAGAGGCGATAAAAATTGATGATCTGTGTTGGTTCTCATGCGATATGACATTGTCTTTCAAGGCTGAAAAATTTGCGAAAATTACTTGACAAATCACACTTTAAAATATCCCTGCAAATATAATTGTTTTTTATTGTATGCAGCTCAAAAATACCATAGTGGCGAATTTCTGTACTAACTTTTACGGAAATGTCTTTGGCATATTATGAAATTTCACCATATCAAAATATATAGGTGTACTTTAATCATAATAATTTGGTACTTTATTGATTTCTAGAAAAATTGTGAATTATTGTAATTAAACTAATCAATCTTTCAGAATTATTAAATCAATTTTTCCTCTCATAGTTTTTTTTAAAATTATTATCTCGTGATAAATATGATTGATATAATTTCATAGACTATACGTATTAGAAGCTCCAATAAAGATACAAAATGTAATATCAAAATTATACTTTTATAATTAATAACATAAATTAATATGAGTATTTGTGTATGCAATAACATAAATTAATATGAATATTTCTTAAATTATATTTAAACGTGTGGAAATACATCTAAATATAATTTACAAAAATACATGTGAAAAAATAATGTGAATATTAAAACAAACCAGTAAAACTCCTCCAAAAACTAAAACAGTCTTTATAATATGTACTTTTTTACACATATCAGAGTGACATGATGCAGCTGACCTTTACTTTGAGGCGCTTCTCNCTTCAGATATACTGATAATATATTCTAATAATACTAATATATTATAAAAATAGCATATTGTCATTGGCAACGGCAAAAGAGTGGAAACATCATTTGCACTTGTTCGTAGAAAGTCCATTGGTCGCCTCACGTAACTGCCGAACGGAAAGTCCGTTGCTCGAGTCACATAACAGCCAAACAGAAAGTTCGTTATTCGCAGCGTCCATTATACGAGGCACCACTGTATTTGAAAGAATAAACAAAATGCAAAATGAAATTTAAATGAGTCAAAGCAATACTGACAACATTTTGTTAACAATTATTGATATTCACTTCATTTATTTTAGAAAAATTTATTAATCAATTTATAAAAAAAAGGAAGATTAAATATCTGAAGCATTTTCACACAATTATAATCTGTCGTTCTATGATAATCTCATAATTAATAACAAGTAACTCAAATTGATAAATTACACTTAAATAATATATATAAAATGATAGTTATTATATAATAACATAAAAAATTTACTTAAAAAATATGAAAACTGATACTTAGGATTCTAACAGAAAAACTAGAAAGGAATTTATTCGTAATACACAGTATTTTTTAATCAATATCTGTTGAAATTTGAATATCTGTTAAGGTAATTCATATTAAACGGTTTACAAATATTTTTCATAAAAACAAAAACTTTAATAAATAGTTTCAGAAAATAATATGAGAGTGATCTTTTAGTTTGTACAATAATACAGTGAAACCTAGGTTTAGGAAACAAAAAGTCTGCCCCTTACATAATAATAAGACTATTGATGTATTTTTATCTTAAGTGAACACTACCGTTCTGAAGACAATAGAAAAAAAATATCCTCGTATCCTTCCTATTCTTCAAACCCCTATTAAATGGACAATACAATGAATTATATGCTTTCTGTGAATAACATTTTAAGAAATCTTTGGTGCAATTGCTTTTTAAGATTTTTTTATGGCCTTAAACCTGTCAAATGAAGTTTTCACAATTCCATATTTAGACAGTACTCTGACACTTCACATCACTTTTGTAGATTAATCCCAATATTTCTACATTGCATCTGGAAGGAAGGCATTAAGAAACAATCAAATTTAGGAGAAAAAGAAAAACAGAAGCAGAATGAATCAAATAAATTGTATGATGTGAAAATTGGCAGAAATTCTGCAGGGAAATTCTCAATAACATAATTCATAAAAAACTGAGATAAGACTAGTTGGAAGATTGAATTATGCAAGTTTATTGATTGGGTGACTTATGAAAACCATCAACTAATATACAAATAACAGTCAATTTAAATATTTTTTCCTTTATCATTATAGTACAATATACAATATCAATGCCAAATGTCCAGATTGCTGAGTTAATCTGTTGTCTTTGTTCATATTAGTCACTATTCACTGTCTGTTTCAATCAATTTGACTTCAACATAATAAAATATTAAAAATACTAAACATAAAAAGATTAATTTTATAGTGTTTGAGTATCTTATTATATTCACTGGCTTCAACACTTATATAAAACTAGGAGAAATAAGAATCTGTTAATTCTTATCATCATAAACATTGTAAACCTGTCTTTTTCTCAATTATTTGAGACAATGAGAAATGCAAATATCTTTGAAGTTAAAAATCTAATCAATCAGTTTTTGGATCCAAATAAAATTTTCAATTATTAATAATTTTTTTCCTATAATATCTTTTGAATGACATTGCAAAGTCACACCATTCCCTTTGAAGCAATAGCAAAAAATACATGTATTGAAAAATATCTTTATATGCAATACATATTTAAATTTAATGAAAATATTGTCCATTTTCATTTTTCAAAACTTTCTTTTAATAATACAATTTTAAAAAATCCAGCAACAAACTGTGTAACTTTCCTGACTGTTAAAAAAATGACTTTTACAGAATATACTATAATAATATATCTTATTTAATTATAATATATAAGATTGTATGTGGTGCCATTTGTTATCAGATTTTATTATAAAATGATATTTATTATATCAGATTTTATTATATAATTATTATAAAATGGCAAAAACCTTAATTTTGAGGATAGAGATGAGTTTCATAAAAAAATATAAATGTTAATAATGAATAAAATCTTCATTAAGTCCCCTTGAAATATGACATGACACCCCTATATCTTACCACCCGTTCTACCTTTCACAACCAAACTTTAATAGCATCAATGCCCCTCACATACAAACCACAACACCAAATTTTGTTTCTTAATTACCCCATCCTGAGATTTTAAACAAAATAGACACCAATATACACATATACAGATTTTTTTTTTTTTTACTTTTTTGGGCTCAGGAGGTCTCAGAACATGGAGATTTGCAAAAAATTTAGAGGGTCAAATTTGACATGATTCCAATATTTTCTCTTGTTATGTACACATAACAGCAGGAAAACTAACAAAATTGAAAAAATTACTACCATCAATAATTCAAAAATTTTTATATCAGATTAAAAGTCATTATTTATACAGCACAACATTTATAAATTTTTAACTGTATCATCAGTTCTAATATTTCTACTACTGATATATTATTTTTAAATTATTATAAATGATGATATTAATTGGAGAGAATCAGAAAATAAAATTACATAACTGAAGATTTTATTAGTAATAAGTCAAAAATTTTAAGAAAATTTCAAAAGATGAATGAGGATATAAGCTGCACAGAATATTTCATAATTATGTTTTCAGTGAAAGAACTGTATGAACAGTTTAAGAACATATTGTTCTTAAATAAATAAATATAAGTGTGTGTTTGTATTATATAAATTACTTCAAATTCTTAAATACAAATGAAACACCTAAACCAGTATATTACCTAAAATTAGCAGTTTTACATGCTTTTGTTTGTTATAAAGAGACATCTTAAAGAGGCATATAAAACATAGAAGTTTTGTCTGTGTTTAAGTAATGTATTTCAGTATTGGAAAGTAATTAATTTACTTCAAATTCTTTTAACGCCATTAAATTGAAAATTTTCAAATGAAATTCAAGATATATCATTCAACTACAAACTCTTTTGTGCATCATATCTGCTTCCAATTTCTTTTTTATGCTTATACACAACTCTGTTAATTATTCTAAAAAAATTACTTTCGTTTTTATCAGAACATTTCTGTTTAGGAATGACATAATGAAAATGAACTAAAAAATGAAAATATACAACTGGTAGTATGAAGAGATAACATCTATTGTTTAAATAACTTATTTTTCATTATGCATATAAATGAATTCAAGATACTGAATTGAAAATAGCAGAAATAATAAAATGTTTCATTAAATTGTCACAATATAACAAACAACCAATCTATAGGTTTTGGTTTAGTAATTTAATTTTTACTATTTGCACATATGGTACAGTATACTGTTGTTTTGTGCAATATACAGACTGAAACAACCTACAACCTTGAGATTTTGTCAACAACTTTTTCATAACATTTAAAGAACAATATATTTAAAACCATGCATTATTTTTCTTCAATTTTTAAAATGTTCAACAATGTCATTTAAGATCAGTTAAGTTCATGTATGACCTTTTGAACTTAGAAATTGCTAGCAATATCATGAGAATCTTATATTTGTTTCATTTTTGTTTTTTAAAGTTTGGAGCTGAAGCTAGGCCCTAGATATAAAAATGTTTCTCAAATAAAAAAAAATTTAGTTTCCTTAAAAACAGCCATCTTTATTGCACTTATACTAACACTTCTCTTTTTTTTATATTAAGTGAAATGAATTTGTAAATTTTTATGTGAGTGAGTTTTTATATATACTTCTAAAAATAAATATTTTATCTTAATGAATATATTCTTTTCCTATCAATCAGCTAAACCTTAAATTATACAATTTTTAAAGTAATATACAATTGTTTTATTTTATTTTATAAATAATAATTATTATTTATATTGTCATTGTTGTTATTAACAAGTCTTTTCTGTATTTAACAACTAAAAAAAATAAAATATACATATAATTATCTCTAAACATGCTGAATAATCAATATTTGTTTATTTTCAATAAATTAATCATTCTAAAAATTCATATAACATTTGTAAAATTATGAAGTAATATTCATGTTACTTTGGGAGTTTTCATGATAAAAACACAGATGAACTATTAATTTTTAGTTTATGCAATTATATAACTAAAAAGAGAAAGAATTCATAAAATGTATTATTAAACAGCATTATAAACAAAATCAAGTAATATGAAATTATCTGAAGTTCAAACCAATATTTCCAGTTATAATTTTTGAAATTTGAATTAAACAATTTTTCCTAATAATGCCATTTATTATGCAAAATTTAGATATTATTTTAATATAAGTTATCTATATATGTAAAAATGAATGTATGTCTGTCTGTCCTTCATGCATTACTACCCATTTATCCAATTGTCATGAAACTTTGGGAAGTTGTTTAATACACTCCCGTGAAGGTTTCTGGCATAGTACATTTATCCTACAATAGGTGACGTGTGTGTATATGAGCATTTCATATATAAAGTTGACATGAAGAGCGCATGCACATAAGTTTGCTTTATTTGAACTCTTCGTCTTAATGTTTGATTTTATGTTTGAATTTATATTTATAAATGATTCTGGAAGACCCAGCTTATTTCTCGAATTTAGTAAACCTGAAGAAGAACCCAGAAAGAGTTACAGAAATGTTTATTAATCACTTAGTGGTACTATGCACTGGTTAGGTTAGTGGTTGCAGTGAGTCTTAATTATTGTTATCCTGGTGTGGTAAGCAGATATCTAAAAATTTTCTAATTAGTCTCAGAAGAGAAGGGGCATTCTTGCACTCAATAAAACGGGTAAGATCAGCTATAATCTAATAATCTTAATCTTTGCTATCAATACTTTTTCCCTGAGCAATGCTAGGCTCATCTGCTAGTATCTGATAAAAATCCGTATTAAATAAGTCTGTGTATCCTAAAAACTCTGCACAAATTTCAAAGTTATTTGAAATTCATTATTTTGAAATAAAGATGTTTAGGTACAGATAAGTTGTTAACATTCAGATGAGATGATCAATGCCGTAATTAGAATTTCAGTCTAAACCCATTCCACTAGCCTCTGGAATGGGTCAGCTTTGAAATGGCAGTTAGTCCTTGATCCTCTACCCTCTAATTTCTTTGTGAATCCAACTTCTCAATCATTTCCATAAACTTTTTGCTTCAGATAGTACCAAAATCTCATAATCAGTCTCAGTTGCACAACATTTGAAATGTTGGCTTCATGGGAGATTATCAAATTCTGTAATGGTCCAACTTGAAAACTGTCATGAGCACAATGGGTGGTGGCCATGTCTGGCCAGAAGACATATCCTAGGTCAGGATAGTATTTCTTTAGAGAAAGGATAATGGCCTCTTCTGAATGCATTTGTTGTCATGCACTTCTTTCATAATGGACAGCTGTAATAGAGCAATGAAGGTCTGTAAACATCTCTTTGGACCAACTGATTACTTTGACGAAAACTTGGAATGGCTTTTGAATGACTTTGGGATCCACATCTAGCCCTTCTTCATGAAATAGTAATTGTTACCAGCACATTCACTTCCATCAAAAGTGAAATAGGATTCATTGTCCATAACCACATCAAGATTGTTTAAGATCTTCAAGATTCCATCATGCAGCTTCCACAGAAGGGTTTTTTGAACAGCAAGTTGTTTCATTGTGTATTTTGGAGAGGACTTTTGCTCTTGAGTGTCATTTAATGTTCCTTCAGAATCCAGCAACCATGTCCATGTGAAATTTTGAACCTTCTTTCCAATTTTCTAAGCATTTGTCCAACTTTTTCCAAGACTTCTTCCTCCAATTGGCTCTTCTTCCTTTTGGTCATTTTCCTCTTTCAACCACTTCTCATTCTTCTTTCTGCATGTTCCTCTTGCTCTACTCCTGAAGTAATACTGTACACTGTATAACTGCAGAGAGATGTTTAACTGCATAAGATTTCCATTTTCCCAATTTTCAGTGAAAATTCTGCCAATTACATTTCTTTGATTGAAATCACTTAATTGTTCCACTTTTAACATCGAGTGTTACTTACATAAACTTTTTCAATAAATGGAACCAAGAACATTATAAAAAGAATATATATTATCTCATGTGTATGTGCAATTATTTAAAATTACTAGAAAATGTTATTCATATTTGTGCAAATTTTCAGGATACATCCTACAAACAACACTAATCACTTTCTTGTGTAAAAATATGATTTGAAATACAAAATTTTATCTGAGTCAGTTTATATTAATGTGCTTATGAGTATAAGAGTATCATATCATTTGAAAAAAATAAATTCATTTTATTGGTTAAAAATATTATATTCTAGAAGATGGAGTTTTATTAAAAACTACAGTACAGTAGAGTATCGTTTATCCAAAAGCTGATCAACTAAAACATCGGTTAACCGAAAGCGTTCCAGTTGGACTGTGTCATGCTGAATCAAACATTTTTGATACTAAATTAACTTCCAAAATATAATTTTTTTTTATTTTTATATTTTTCAATATACAGTGGGTGTTCGGTTAATGAATGGTTCGGATAGCGAACACTTTCGGAAAAGATTTTTATGATCGGACAACGAACCCATGTTCGGTTAATGAACACTTTACTGAACAAACAAAAATAAGTGACGGAAAATAACGAAAACCGATTGATTTTCTCTTGTCTTCAAGTAACAATTCGAAACCTTTCGGAGCACGGGAGATGTCAACATCAACGTCAACCAGATACCGATCGGATAGTATAATATTCCTCCGAATTTTGAAACTCTCCCTTGTAATTTCAGCTGTTTGTTTACCTTTCTGACAAATAATTTTTTATAGTATTCGCGAGACTGTTTGACATGCACTTGTTAAGTTTTGCATCGGGGTTTATTTATGAAAGATGAAAGTTTAACTGTCTCATCGGATATTCGTTAACGTTTTAATATCAAATTTTGAATTTCATCTGGGCCTTGCACTTAAATAATTTTTTGTGGGTTAGTTGATTTCTGTTCTCTGAATTTTTCTAAGTGCTTTTCTGAATTTTTTTTATTTAAAAAATAAACTGATAATATGGAGCCTAAAAAGAGGAGTGTCAAGAACTGTGCTCACCATAGAAACAAAGCAAGAGATCATAGCCAAGGCAGAAAGTGGGCACAAGATGTCTAATATTGCTAGGCAGAATGGCTTGAACTGGTCTACATTAGGCACAATCTTAGCTATGAAAGATATATCAGGAAGTCTCAAGCTGCTAATGGAGTCATGAAAATCACATCTGAGAAATAAAGAGCATTTTAGAGCTCATAATGGAACCTGAAACTGATCTGACGACAGAAGAACTCCAAGAACTCTCAAATGAAGAATACCAAGAAACTCAGCGAGATGCGTTTTCTTTTGAAAAAGAGGAAGATGAAAGAGGACCAATGTTGACATCTGCTCAGGGCTGTGGAGTTGCATAAAAATCTACCGACTCCATCTCCAACTTTTCCTTACCAATCCAACTCAGGCTAAAACACCAAAACTCCGACTCTGACTCTGACTCCACAGCCCTGCATCTGCTACTAAAGATCTTTTGAAGAAGTGGGAGGATATCAGAATGACGATCATCCAAGTGGCATCCAAACCAGAATAAGGTTAACGGGGTTGGCAATCTTTACAATTACAATTCTATTAATTTCTTCTGAAAAATCCTGATGAAAAGAGAAAAGCAATCAACATTGGACAGATTCTTTAACCCCCACAAGCAAAAAAATATGACTAATAAAAATGCAAGACTATATATATATGTATTTTTACTATTACATATAAATAAACGTAGTAAAAAAGTAGAGGAGAAGGTGGTATTATGGAACACTGCGGGTATTATGGAACCACCCCATTTCAAACTGATAATAAAGGCGAACTGTAGCGGAATGTGGCTGAACTGAACTAGGCAGACATCCAAAGCAAGGGGAAAACCCGTTCTACTTCAGTTAAACGGTTGTCCGTATTTAATCAGCAAATTTGTTTTTTTCAAAATTCGCAAGTTTTGAATGCTAAGTGAATTTAATTATTTTTAAAATATAAATCGTGTAGTTGTAGGTACACTAGTGCATGTATTCTGTTCCAGAGACTTAGGGGTACATATTAATCTGTGTGATGTTCACGTTTCTTAAATTTTGGTCTCGACAGACGTAAGTTAATTCAAGATGGCGATGCGTGAAATACGGACCCCATTGATGCTTTTACAGTAATATGGAACTCAACTCCTTCGAACTCTCTCTTTACAAGCAAACATTCGTCTGGAGCAATTTGTGAAAAAGACACTAGGTAGAAAGTCAATTCTTTCCGAGAATATTGAAAAAGAGCTGCTGGAATATATATTGTTGATGGAGGTCATATTTTTCTATTATAAAATCATTTTTACGATAAAATACATTGGAGTAAATAATTTGGTAATTATTTAACATTTTTTGTACTTTCCTATTTGTTTTTGGCTACATTAAAGCATTTTTTTGAAAATATACTGTAAGGTTCCATATTACCACCCTATTTTCTCTAAGCCTACTTTTGGACTTTTTGTGTAATAGCCTTCAAAAACCATACTTATAATTACACTAGTGAAAAATCCAATTAGGAACATTTATTTTACTAGTTACCAGTACTTTTCGCACAAAAAATGTGGGTGTAGTTATGATACCTTGTTTACAATTCACTAAAATGTAATTGGGGTTCCATAATACCACCTTCTCCTCTATATATTTTTTACTTTTTGGAGTCTCCGGAACGAATTAATCAAATTCCCATAAAAACCTATGGTAAATCAATAATTGGTTAACGAACAAAGTCTTGGAACAGATTATGTTCATTGACTGATCACCCACTGTATTTATTTTGTTTGTACAAAATAAAGAAATAATTTTTAACGATACAATAGCCACAATTATTATTTTAAAAAAGTTATGTCTGGCTTAACATTGACGAAAATTCAATGCAAAGCAACAGGCAATGGAGAAAAATTTCAACATAGGATAGGTTAATATATTTTTTCGTACATAATTGGTTATTCGAACAACCCCAGTCCTCAATAGATTCGGATAAATGATGCTCTACTGTACATGTATATTAGTCAGTATTCAAAGTTACTAATCTTATACACTATTGATGCTGTAATTTTTGAAGAATAAACGTCGAATTTGAATGTTTGAAGCAATATAACGTCGAATTTGAATGTTTTTGGTCTAGTTTATAGACCATTATCAAGAGTTCTTTAATAACAAATTCTAACTATTAAGCTTCTCACAATAGTAGTAAATTAGTAGAACAGAAAAATGTAGCAAACTGTACTTTGCCAAGACAATTTTAGAATAAATGCAAAGATAATTTTTTAAAATTTTAATTAATAAATATTACTATATTAAAGGTTAAAAATAACGATTAAAGGAAACTTCAAAACTTCAATCAAAATTCAAAATAAAAGAAAATTATACTTTCTTGGAATGAAAATCTTAAAATCTTTACAACTCAAGCAGTAACAACTATTAATTATTGCTTTAACGATTAACTTTTATTCGGAGGTTTTTTACTTTCGCTTACTGTAACTTTTTGTACCAACCAGAAATGAAAGGATGACTGACAATATAAAAAAAAAAAAAAAACCACAGTTTTTATCATTGAGCTTCTCAAGCAACTTTTTGTTTATTAACAGTAAAATTTGTGTTATAGCGTGAGTAGCAAATCTAAGTGAAATTGAATCCTTTGTGCCACTCAGCCTATGCCTTTGAAAGTCTTCTCAAAATCAATTTTTACTGAGTGAATTTGTGGTGGACTGCTCTGCAGCTATTTTCCACTCTAATTGCCATGAATTTTGCAAAAGGCAGCATGACCCCTGCACTATTACAAAACTTGAAATAGACATGAAAACCTGCAGACACTACATGACAAATTCCCACAAAAATACCTACATCTCTGTTACAGTGCAGAGAGTTCTTAATCAGAAAAGAACAATTGTACATAACTATATTTCATAAACAATGGTTGAACATACCAAAAAATGAACAACAGATACATCAACGTACAGTAATACTATCACACAGAAGACTAAACACTCCTTGACAGTAGCAGTCATCCATGAAAATATATACAGCATAACATACATCAATGAAAACATTAATACAACAATTATAACCTGTGAGACTACAGTCATAGAATTAATAAACACAATCACAAATTTATTCCAAAAACACTCCCTATATATGTTAGAGTAGAACCAGCACAGAGAACCCAAAATACATATATTAAAACAAACTGGTAAAACTGCCACACTATCTAAATACTAGTGTTGCAACGAATAGTATATTCGGCCAGGAGCGTGGCCAAATAACCGAATATTCGGCCAAACTATTTGGCTTGATTAACGCACGTACGAAAATTGGCACGCAAACCGCATTATAATAAGGACCCTGATCTCTATTGGCCCGCTGTCACTACGCTTCGCCAATCGCATCAATTCTTGAGAGTTGTAGTGGACAGACATGAGCATCATGGCAGAATGTGATAAGTGATGATATCAAATGTGAACAACAATGAAATGACCTACACATGTAAATAACAGAACAGAGAAGAACCGCAAAGTGAAAATGTGAAAATAAATATGAAATTGAGTTGATAACATAATTGAACAATCCAAGGCAGCTTATTGGCCTGAACTTCGCGGCCGTCAATGCCAAACAAGTGTTTGTACTGTGACTGTCATTACAATGCTTGTAATGACAGTCACTTAGTGTGTACAGGCAAAAACCTGGGGTCATTCGGGCTACCAAGCTGTTTCGAATCTGCGAAATCATAACTGTGACTTATACTGATGTCCTCTGTCTCTTTTCTCCATTATCACCAGGCTAAGAGTCACGTAATTATAAAATTGGAAATCTACGATGGAAAAGTGACGAATCGAAAGTATTGTGAGCGTGTATTGTGATGTATGCATACGTGAACTAGAGCGATAGAGGAAAGAGAAAGGGAAGAGCAAAGACAAGCGCTTTAAAAGAAGGATAGGCAGGGTCAGACCCTCAGATGTGCGATGATTCTCGAACGAATAGGTCTGTACGTGTGCTGATCTTTGTAATTATAAATTGTGAATACAAGTGACTAATATTATGTTCTTTTTTATTTTGTGCATGTTATAAGTTATAAATAAATATAAACAAACAACACTAACTTAATAACGTTAAATACCAAAATGATTAATTTACTGTGTTTTTGTTATTTATTACTCCTATTTTAGGTATTCGGTATTCGGCCGAATACCGAATAGTAACCGAATATTCATTACATCACTACTAAATACACATATACAGTATTACCAGAACACATTCAATACTTTCAGACATACATATATTAGTTTATTCTGCTGCAGTCAATATAGTTGCATACCATGGACTTAAATTACAATCATGAACAGATACAATTAAAACACAGACAAATCATAAGCATGCCCAGAAAACAAGACTAGAAACAAATAAATAACATTAGATAACAATTAGGCAGACTGACAATATACTAAAACCAACATAACACCAAATTAAATAAAACATGTTAGGAAAATATTTAGGAAAATTAAAACAGACAGCATGAATAACACAATAGCCATTTACAGAAATACATTGATAGTCTCAAACAAAAACTAGCATACTAATCAGCAAAAGAACACCAGAGCATACTCAAAACCTATACACTAAAAAAAAAAATTATTTACAAACAATGACTAGCTTTTCTGCAGACAACTAATACCAAGCTCACCCTATACTCAAAACATGATGGTACACCAACATAAAAACAACTCTCAGACTATCAGTCTGCTTTTTCGCCCAATCCAATCAAACACAAGAATGAAGCAAACTGAATCAAAAAGGAAGAAAAATGTTCTTGAGATCCCTGTGTCAAAATAAGTGTATAATATCCAGCATTCACAATTTCTGGGACAAAAAATTTAACTTCTTGATAACAAGCACTGAGTTCAGCGTTAATACGATTTTTCTTATATCGCAAGTACTTTTGACGAGTATTATATTGTCGTCCTCAGGCGAAAAAGAACAAATTTGAAAATTAGAACGTGCAGAGTGTTCCAAGTAGAAAACGGAAAATTTTTCTCGTCAATTTCTAAATTATAACGTTCGATAATTCCGTTGGTCACGTGCAACAAGCTTTTGCGGGCATTCGAAATATCTTAAATCCACATGACTAGCAGCGCATGCGTTGAGGAGCGATCGTACTAATTGTGTGACTCTTAGCGCTTTTTGCTGTTTAAATGCTGGTATAAAATAACCCATATTTTGGGCAAGTCGAGTGTGGGGACATTGCATGCGTCTGTGGTCATTGTGAGGAGTGCTTCCCAAATAAATACAATTCTTCTGTTATTACAGCTCCTGAGCAACACTGTTTTTGACCATAACGGGTTATAGCCCTGCTGTTCTGGCGAGCTCTGTGGTCTGTCTTCCTTTGTTTATATCCTCCTGATGTTCTGCGATACGGCAAGCGAGCATTCTTGTCGTTGCCCCTATATACTTCTCAATTGTCCCCGTTACTGGATTTTCCAGTTGCACTGTGTATATTAGTGATGCCACGAATGGTGATTTTGCCGAATACCGAAAACTGAACATTCGGCTACACTCTTGGCCGAAGCGCCGAATATTCGGCGGCCGAATGTTCGGCAAAATATGTGTACATTTCGCGGGTGATATGTTACGACCTGATACATTGCGGTGGGTGCAGTAGCGACACTGCGGGCACATTTGTTTTATTTGCGAGTAGATCATGTCACAACATGCATTATTTGTTCATTGTTACATCAAATTGCGTTACTAATTATTACATAAAAAATATCACTGTATCACTTTATATGAAAACTGTTCGCCTAGATCGGACGGCAGACCTTTACAAGTGGTGGTCAGCAAACGCAAAACAGTATCCAAGCCTGACAGAATTCGCTAAGATTTATCTATCGTCTCCCGGCAGTAGTGTATATAGTGAGAGGCTATTTTCAGAAGCAGGTATAGTTTATGAGGAAAAGCGCAATCGTTTGCTATCAACAAATGCTGAAAAAATTGTTTTCATTCATTACAACTTACCACTGATAGATTTTAAGTATTAAATGTAATAATTTATGATTAAAATAAATACGTTTTTGAGTAATATGTGCGGTTTTTTTTTCATGATTTGGTATTCGGTATTCGGCCGAATGTTGCATACTATTCGGCCGAATACCGAATATTAAAAAAAGTAGCCGAATAGGCCGAATACCGAATAGTAGCCGAATATTCGTGGCATCTCTAGTGTATATTCCAGATTTTTCTAAACGTCGACTTTATCCCGATCATTGCATATGCTCCTGCATAGGCTGGGTAGGGGAGTTAAAGGAAGAGTAAAGCTGTATCGCCGGAAAATACGGCTAATAAGTATGGATGGTGCTCCTAGGTACAGCAACGCTGATTGTACTCTAGACATTTCTTTTTTGCTATGTAGTCTGGTAAATGGGAAAAGGGAATCTTTTACCCTACGTAGTACATGCGTAAATTTGGCACTTGTGAATCCAGCGTGATGTACTGCCGTTCTTACGATTTCCAATTTGACTTTTATTAGAGCTTGTGATGAGGGAAGTAGCATCGCTCTTCTGATAAGAGCTGCTATGGCGGCATTGACATACCGCGATGGTTGAAATGCATTGGCTTGAATGATATAGGGGACCATGTTGGACTTATGATGCACTGTAAACTGCGGCCCTTCTAGTGACTTCTGTATCCGCATATCCAAAAATGTTATAGATTGATCCTGCTCCTTTTCCCATGTGAAATTGATGGTGGAATGGATGCTTGAAAGTTGCTGCATAAATTGGATAAACTCCTCTTCTGAATTTTCCCATATTAGTAGAATGTCATCTACATAGCGCAAGTATAGTGATGGGTAGCATATAGCAAGTGGAGCTTTGAAAGTTCATTTGAAGAACTTTCAAAGTTCTACTTGCTCCTGACGACTCCTGATCATGACAACTCCTGTAAATCGGATTATCTGATAAGAATAAAATACAATACCAATATAGCCCTATCATAAAAAAAATTTGCTTATTTTTGCTCACCTCGAGTTTTGCTTAGTAGAAATGGCTAAAAAGTGCGCAAAATATGTACAGAAATACGTTATTACAGGACCACCTGTCTAAAAGACCACTTTTTGAAAGAACCGTGGGTGGTCGCCATAGACAGGTTTTACAGTATTATTTTTGGGTTTCATACAGAAAATCCAAAAAACAAAACACCAAAGATCTTAGACAATAAAGACTAAACATTACATAATACTCACTTCACGTAACACAAATAAAATATACCATCACATAGAAGAACCAAAGGCTGTCATAGAAACCACACGGAATGTCAAAGAATAGTTGAAAGGGTAAGTGTAACGTGGTCTAACCCTGTTTTTTTTTTTTTTTTTTTTAAGTTGGTATTATAAAGGTAGTGTACACTAGTTTTCATATTTTATTGTTAAATTTGTTTTGTTTCCATTACCAATTAATCAAAATCCTAGTAATCTTTCTTTCTATTTAGAGACAGTATATTTAATACGCGAAAGTATGACACTGTTAACTCAATTTTGGCATCAGAAATGATTAGACTATTGTTGTGCTCAGCCTTTCAATTATACTCATAAATTCAGTCATTCTACAACAAGCAGAGAAAGAACATAGAAACTTACATAACATACATAGATTACAGAAAGGCATTCAATAGCATCCCACACCAACATTACTGCATACACTATACTATACAAAATACATCTAACACTCTTTACATTTTTGGAAAACAATGCAACAATGGAGAACAACACTATACCTCAGATTTCACAACATACATTAAAGCAAACCAAATACATATACAATAAAAATTCTGATTAAAAACAATCAACACACATCATTCCAGTATTCACATATTTGTTTGAAGTTATTCTAGATCTGTGAGTGCCCAATATATAACTCCAAAGAAAAATATGAACAACCCTAACAAAACATAACAAATACCACTGTAAGTAACCCATAGAAAAACTAACTTTTCCTAATCAACAGAGAGAATGAAGCCTCACAGAATATAGTAAATCTTCAGTACAAACACTGCAAGAACTATTTTTACAAAAAACAAGAATCATCATAATTATACAAAGTTGTAACTCTTGCAGACAAAATAGTTTACCACTATCCAACACTGATCTAGATAATATACATATGAGAGAGAGAGAGAGATATATACATCTTAAAGCAGTCTTGAATCCAGAAGTTCCACAGTAAGCATTAATGCCAGAATAAAATTGAAAGAACTATGTCAAACTGTTGGCTCACAGATGTCATTTTAAAGAGACAGAAAAGCTTATAATTACCATATACAACCAGGTCATAAACACAAATTACCAGAAGCATATTTTATAGGACAACATTCACAGATAACAAACAGTTTTAAGAAATGTCACATCATTCATGAAACCACCCTTTGTCAGAAAATTTCCAGGACAAAGCTCAAAAAAATAGAAAATTGCAATTACCAAGTAATGATCCTAGCTCCTGGTAAAGTAGTCCCTTCAGCTATCTATAATCTACACAATTGCCAACATTTCTGGAGGTCTTGGAAGTGAGCAGAGAAAGCTTCAAGTGTAATGCTTGTTAGCTCATTTGTCACAGTCCATTGAATGTCTGCGATATCTTGATGAAACATCCCTTTCAGTTGCCACCCTTTGTCAGAAAAATGTGTTTTTTTCTTCTTTTCGTGAGTGAAAAAGCAACTGACGTTTTGTCAAGATATTACAGACATCCAATGGACTGTGACAAATGAGCTAACAAGCATCACACTTGAACCTTTCTCTGCTTGCTTCCAAGACCTCCAGAAATGTTGGCAATTGTGCAGACTATAGATAGCTAAGGGGACTACTTTGCCAGGAGCTAGGATCATTACTTGGTAATTGCAATTTTCTGTTTTTTACGAGCTTTGACCTGGAACTTTTCTGACAAATAGTGTATACAACACATCACATTGAATTGCAAGCTTTTAACACAAACTTACATGAACATAACTAAAAAGCAAATATAATACAGTAATACCTCGACTTACGTGAACCCAAAGTTACATGATTTTCAAATCTCGTCGATTCCTCTTTTGTTTGAGTGCCATGCAACTCTTGATTACTCACTTCCCCCACACTATTGTTCAGCTTACATGTTCGGACGTGTCGCGCGGAATCTAACGTGCTCTTGGAAAATCCAAGAGCACTGAAAAAAATCTAAAGCTGGCTTGCCTGTGATTTGGAAGTCGAATCATAAAGCTTGGGTGGCAGCTTCTGTTTTGAAAACTGGTTTGGTCATCACTTTATACCTGAAGTCAAATGTCATTGCCAATCTAAACAAATTCCATTTAAAGTGATGTTCATAATCGACAATGCACCAGGTCACCCCCCTACAACTTTAATTAATTTTGACCCACACGTGAAACTTGTACTTTTGCCACCAAATACAACCAGCTTGTTTCAACCGATGGATCAGGGAGTCATCAAAACATTCAAAGCTCATTACACGAGACAATCGTTTGCACATCTGCATGAAGCTATGAGACAAAACAACAAGCTCTCTGTTAAAGACTTTTGGAAACATTTTTTTCTAAATTATTGTTTTCTTTAGTCTCCAGCCCCAAATAAAAATAAATTGTATGTATTTGTATGCGAAATTATACCCCGACTTATGCGAATTCGACTTACGTGGTTATTGCTCAATCCCATCTATCGCGTAAGTTCGGGGTATTACTGTACATTAAAAATTTACACATAAACACAAACTTCTATTTACACACAAACACAACTCTACTACAAATACAACTCAAACCAAAATCAACACACAAAATTTACTATGAACAAGATATAATCACAGACAATTCATCACAACAGATCAGACTAATTGACTGATATGAGATTTGGTTTTAATCACATATCACAGGCATAATGTTCCAAGCAGCCACAACATACAAAATATATACACTGAAAAATTAGTAAATATTTAGAATTCACCATGAAATAAAGTACCTGCAGAGAATGGATACTCATCACATCCATAGTTCTTTTTTATCTTACCACATACATTGCACATAAATTTAGAAACATTAGGATTTCACAATAGCACATCCATCACACCACAGAAAGCTATCTTATTAGATATGTTACAGTCAAGAAATTCTTAAGTGTAAATATATGCATAAGCAGTACATAAAATAATAGCTTGTTCTGTAGTTAGGCCTTGATCTTGGTTGAGTATAGCAGTAGGAAATGATATATAAGCCAAGTAGAATACAATCCATCAAATGCTACTGTAATAATAGTAATAATAATAAAGCAGTCAAAAACAAATTTATAAAGGACAAAATCCCAATAAATAATGTTTGTGTTGAGAGATGATGCTAATCTGAATTTAAAAGTATCAATATTCTTAAATGAATATGTTTTTTTAACAAGTATAATCATAACCAATTTTAAAAATAAACTCAGATTAAAAATAGATAAGATTACAGTAATACCCCAAACTTACGCGATAGGTGGGACCGAGCGGTAACCGCGTAAGTCAAATTCACGTAAGTCGGGGTATAATTTCGCATATAAATACATACAAATAATTTTTAATTGGGGCTGGAGACTAAAGAAAACAATAATTTAGAAAAAAATGTTTAATAAAATCTTAGATAATACATATGTATAACAAATTAGGCCTATATTATTTTACAATTTTTCACATTTACTTGATTATTACATCATAATTTTAACATTGTTTCCATCTCAGCGATAATACTGTGACGTTTACGAATGATGCTTGAATTTAAAGATTGAGCATTTTTCACAGCTTCGAGAATTTTTTCTTTGCCTTTTATAATTGTTCTGACCGACAATTCCGGTAGATCAAACTTCTTTGCCAATTCACAAATTTTCATTTTTGTATCGAAGTCTTTAATAATGGGTACGTTCGTAAAGTCAAACGAGTTAAACGCGTTAGTAACGAATCGTTCGAAAAGTCTAACGAAATAGGAATAACGATGACGTCATTCTCGTTTAACTCGTTCGACTTTACGAACATACCCAATGTTAACTTTACATTCCAAAGATAAAGTTTTTCTTTTCTTGTTTGATGCAGAAGAATTAGTTCTACTTCGTTTGGATGACATAGTAGAGTCTCTCGAGTCTCCGTAGATATAACAAACACAGAAATAAATAACACAAAATAAATTGTAGCTATGTGTGGATTCCGCGCGACACATCCGAACATGTAAGCTGAACAATAGTGTGGGGGGAGTGAGTAATCAAGGGTTGCGTGGCGCTCAAACATAAGACGAATCGACGAGATTTGAAAATTGCATAACTCCAGGTTCGCGTAAGTCGGGGCAGCGTGAGTCGGGGTATTACAGTACACGTTTTTCAACAAATCTATAATTTTTATAATTTATTGTATTATTTTTAATGCCAAATTTATATTCATAATAAATAAAAACAATACATAAAATAATATCCTCTTTGCAAAACATTTGTTATATTGCAGAAACATCTAAAAGCTTAAAAAAATGAATCTTTAAGTAAAAGTTTAGTATATGAAATGCTGAATTGTTTTTCTAGTACAGGGCTTCTTAAACTATGGGTCGCAACCCCATTTGGGGTCGTTTAGCGAAATCCTGGGGTCGTGAGATTTTAATGCAAAATATTGAAAATAATTTGTGAGAGTTTGAAAATGGCACGCTTTGTGTCATAGGTTTCGTGAGTTGCGCTTTGTGTCACTTCTGGTGCAGCGAGACAACGATTCAGCAACACTGTAGTGTGTACTAGTATAGTGTTGTCGCTTTTCAGTGTATTCAGTTATCTCTGTTCCATTGTAACACAAGAGTGAACTGTGATAGTACACCATTATTGTTTTTGCAAATTTGTATATATCAGGGCTGTGAAGTCGTGTAAAAATCTACTGACTCCAACTCCGACTCTTCCTTACCATCCGACTCCGACTAGGGGCAGACTTGTTACTGAAAGAGACCCGGAAATTCTAATGTCATCATATGACCTCAGAATAAAAGGTTCAATAAATAGAGTTCTAATAAAGATAGAACGCAGAAACTTTTTATTCCAAAGCTATAAGACTCCTCTAAGTAATATATAAACATGTATTTGATAATTTTTGACCGAGTGTAGCGCTCTGTCAAAAAATGATCCCTCCCAAATTTTTACATTTTTGGACTCAGGACACTTTGAAATTTCGAGATATGCAAAAGATTTGAGGTTTTTTTCTATATGTGTGGATGTTAAACTGTGTGGGGGCATAATTTTGTTCACTCTGTTTGAAGCCTAATAATTTCTGTGGTCGGAGTGGTTAGAATTGGAATCAGATGGTTTAACACAGGAGTTAGTTATTAAGCGTCAGAGTAGTGGAACTAAATCATGTCCCCATACATATTCTAACATTGTAGGCGAGAATATCTTAACGGGTTTTACTGTACTATTATAAAATGACAAAAAAACTTACTTTGAGGGTAGAGACAAGTTTTACTTTTTATTTTTTAAATTTTGAATGCTAGTAACGAGTAAAATATTCATTAAGACATATGACACATGACCCCTTTTATGTCTTCACCCTGTCAACCTTTAATTAAGAACCAAAATTTAATAGTATTAATGCTCCTTTATATGCAAGCTACAGTGCCACATTTTGTTTCTTAAACTTTACCCATTCTGAGATATTGTTTAATATCTCAGAACAAAAAATAAAGAAATAATTAAACAAATTAGACTCCAACACACATATGTGTGCAAATTTTTCCTTTTTTATTGCCTTTTTTGGGTTCAGGAGGTCTCCAAACGTGTATATTTGCAAAACAAAGATGGAGGGTCAAATTTGACACGATTTCAATTCTTTTCTGTTATATATACATAACAAGTTGGGAAGTAAAAAGGAGTCAAAGTATTTTTTGACGACTCCGACTCCACAGCCCTGGTATATATCTTTATTTTATGTTTTTTGGGTCGTGAATAAAAAAAGTTTAAGAAGCCCTGTTCTAGTACATAAAAAAAAATTAAAGATACTATTTGTATATCATTTCTTCTTTTATTATTTTAATTATTTTTCACATTATGATTGGCAATCAAAACCTCGTAACTGTATTTCCTAAAATTTTATGGGAGAGCTAGAAAAAAAGTTTCAAGGGAGTATATCACTTGCAACATCTTGGTAGTATGTAGAAATTGACTTAATCTCATTAATGCAAAAATGTGATTTTGATCACAATTGACATATATAAGCATAAATAAGATAATTTTTAATAAATTTCAGAGTTTTTAATTTGAAGATTAATATTGTTACATTCTAATGAAATATTTAAAAAGTTAAATATGTTAATTTTATCTTAATGTTTTGAAAATATCTTTAAGAAATTGTATTGGCAGTTTTTGTTAATTATTTTCTACATGCTTTATATTAAGAATACATTAACAATTATGAAAAGTATTAAAATTTATATTCAATTTATGAAATTAACAGCAATTTTTCAATCTCAAATACCTTCGATGTTTTTTCCTAGCACGATGATGAGCTTCTAAACCTTCAGATAATGTTTTAAGTTTCTCAGGTTCAACTTGTGTGAAAGTATGATCTCCAAACCATTTCACCCATAACTGAAATATAAATTAAGAAAGTAAAATTTTGTGTTATAAAAATTTCAACTAATATTAATTAAATCATATATAATGATCAGGATAATTCATTACATTTTTATAATTATAGTAAATATATTTTCTATTGATTATATAAAAACAGATGTCCTGATGTTCTTGGACATGTGTTTGAAGCGTTCCTATAGTAGCTCCAATATAAGTGATTACAACACCATCTCTCAGAAGTAACAAAGATATGACATATATTCCTGATTTTTCCAACAAGTAAACTTTATCTCTGTAAGTCATGGAGCAATGTTCTATGCAAGATGAAAGCTAAGCAGAAAATTCTAATGCTTGTAACAATCTTCTTGATGTACTCAAACTATCTTGGAGCAGTACTACAACTATGCAAACATTGCAGTTCTAAACACAGCTCACCAGATTCTGCAGCTTCGACTGAAATTCTTCCCAATTCCAAAGATAAACTACAGCCAACTAATCTCTCCCCCCACGGTGGCCATAATGCATACTCAACAGGCCAAACTTCAACACAAATTAGTGTCACAAAAATTGCTGTCCAATGACCCTCACATATGTCTTGAAGCTACCTAAAACAGATAGTGATGGTTTCTGAATAATATGGATCTGTGGTTGTTGATCTCAAAAAACCAAAGTTTGTGATATGTAAGAATGACGACTTCCTTCTGCAATCTGGTTCAATTTTATTAAATGAAGATCTGACACCAATGATTCTAAGAAGAGCATAAAGGGTGATGGCATTACCAGGTGTTCCAGCTTCCTTAATGAGACTGTTCCCTCCTCCCAAATGTGGCATGTCTTAGGCTATTCTTCAAAGTCAAAACACACAAGCCCATAAGGCCTCTACAACTTCTGGTTAACAAATATTCACATCCAACATATTATTTGGAGAAGGCATTTGCTAAAAAAACTTAGCTCCCTTCTGCCTAAATCACATCTTTTGGTTAACTCTGCATTTGAAGCAAGATCAGTTCTCTAACAAATCTGCATTGCTCCCTATGCAAGCATACCACTTTTACAAATTGATGTAGTATCATTGTATCCTTTGGTACTGCAATTCGAGGCTGTTATCCTAGCAAATGTTATGCTTATCAGGAAGGGCCTCTCAGTGCCTTAACTACTAGATTTGAGTGCTATTCATTACTGAGAATAATTAATTACTTTTGTTTTGATGGCAATATCTACATCCAAAAACAAGGCAAACCAATGGGTTCATCTCTCTCTGCTGCACTAGCCAAAATTATGAGGAAAATTGAAACAAAAATCTTTAACTCCCCATTTACTATTCAATATCCTCTCCTTTATCTATAATAAGTAGACATCTTAATTGCTTGGGATAGCTCTGAGAATGAACTATTCACATTCATAGAAATATTGTCCTTGGTCTACTCTTCCATTTCATTCACCTGGAATATGAGATCAAGGCTAAAATTTTGTTCTTGGATCTGCTTATATACAGATCTCCAGAAGAAATTATGTATGTTCTCTGTGTTCCATAAATTCAATGTCTAGCTCCATATAATTTCATAAATGACCTTCCAATCCACCAGTCTATAAAAATAGATCTTTCATCTGTATTATTTATTGTTTTATTTTGCTTTTAATGTTAATAAACAAAATAATTGGTTTATATTGTATAATATTTTCTTTAAAAGGAAAGGAAACAAACATACAGTACATATGAAAAAACAAAAATACAATTATTTTTTATCAGTTTAATTGAGACAGAGCATAATAAATATTTCATCATTAACTAACTATACTCTGTCTCAATTAAGCTGATAGTGATGTCAACACTTACATAAAACAGCAGTTGTATCTTTACAGTGTACTTGTTTTCATACATTAATCATTTTAAAATAAACAAAATATTATTGTGTTGTTTATTTTTAAGAATTATACAATGTAAGGACTCTTGTAAATGAACTTTATGATGGAACTATATCGGGTGCAAGTATATTGGAGTTCTTTGGAAGTTGATACAAAGTATAATAATGATTATAATTGAATTAAAATTCAATTATATAAGCAATAAAGTTTGAACATAGAAGGATAGTTCAACTTTTGTCCAGAATTTCAGTAATGGCAATGGAACTGGGTATGTTACATACGCCCAACTTATGTTTCTTTCTCTAGATATTCTTCTTCCATAAACTGACACTTCTCCCATTATTTTGGCAACAATGCTATGCCTGCAGAATAAAAGTCTCTTGGGGTACATGACAACTGAGCAATAGTCAAGTGGACAACAGAAACTAAATTTTTGCATGCTTAGCAAGCATATGATTGAGTGGATATTTTTTATTTATCTTTTGTAAATATTGATAAAATATATAAAAATATAAATATGGTTGAGACTTATGAAGTATGAGCTTTAATTTATGAATTATAAGTTACAAATTATTTCCAACTTAGGAAAAGGTAATGTTTGGAACATCTTACTGTAGCATCATTAATTACTGTATGTCAGAAGCAGTTAACAAAGCACATCAAAGAAAAGCAGTTCTTCAAAACAAATTCTATCAAAGAACTGCTTTTCTTTCATGTGATTTGTTAACTGTTTCTAGTTCTTTCAAACATCTTGCCGTTAATTTAATATAAGTATTATAAGAACAAATCATTTTCAAAACTAAAATTTAAAATAAAAATTTTGTTTTGAATTTCATGTCTTTATTTGTTTTAATATATGTAACATGTATAAACATGTTTGTTAATTACGAGGGCTGTTCGGAAAGTTTGTGGCCTTGCCTATATGCGGCGCTGCGATCAATTTAATTTTTGGCGGGAATAATTCAGCCATCTTTGCTAAAGATATGATACCAATTTCCGCTTGATTTGTCAAAAAGTTTTGCCACGACAGCTTAGCAGATAGTCAATGTGCACATGCTTTGTCAAAAATGGAGAAGACGGAGACTCGTGCGGTCATAAAATACCTGACGAAAAAAGGGTTGACCCCATCTCAAATCAAAGCTGACATGGATGAAGTTTTAGGAGAGTCTGCTCCTTCGTACACCACTGTGAAAAAATGGACAGCCCTTTTTAAATCTGGCAGAGAAAGTGTGGAAGATGACCCTCGCAGCGGACGGCCGTCAACTGCTGTCACTGAAGAAAACATCGACAAAGTTCACGATTTGGTATTAGCAGATCGCCGTTTGAAAACGCGTGAGATAGCTGAGACAACAGGCATCTCTGTCGACCGAGTGCACCACATCCTAACCGAAGATTTGGGTATGACGAAGGTCTCAGCAAGGTAGGTGCCGCATCTGCTGACCGCCGAGCAAAAATGTGTTTGCACTTTGATGTCAAAGGAGTGTTTGGACTTCTACCAAAGAAGGCAAAGACAGTTCCATCAGCAGGGAAAGTGATGGCCTCGGTTTTTTGGGATGCTAAAGGCATCATCTTTATTGACTACCTAGAAAGAGGAAAGACCATTAATGCTGTCTATTACTGTGAACTTTTGGAAAAACTGAAGAAAGAAATCGAAGAAAAGAGGCCACACTTGAAGAAGAAAAAAGTTCTGTTCCACCACGATAATGCACCTGCACATTCCGCCAGAATCACTGAACAAAAGATAAACGAACTTCGCTTCCAATTAGTTCCACATCCACCGTACTCACCTGATTTGGCCCCCAGTGACTTCCACCTTTTTCCAAACCTAAAAAAATTCTTGGCTGGAAAGAGATTCCACTCAAATGACGAAGTCATCTCTGAAGTGAACGAGTATTTTGCACACCTTGACAAATCGACCTATTGTGATGGCATAAAAAAGCTAGAACATCGCTGGAATAAGTGCATTGCTAACAGAGGAGATTACATTGAAAAATAAAATAAGTTTTAACATTATTTTGTTTGTTTTTCTATGTGAGGCCGCGAACTTTCCGAACAGCCCTCGTACAAAAGCATTCTTTTAACCTGTTTCTTAAAAAATATTATTTAAATTTATCAGATAGTTGATCAATATTAAAAAATGGCAATTTTAATATATAAAACAAAAAATTTTGTATTTTGTCTGTTATTCATCTCTTATTTTGTTGCCCAGATGTCCAGCACCCAGTTAGCAGTAGCCCAGTTGATGGTCTCCTTTTGGCTGTTGTCGGAGCATGGTCCTACAAATATTGGAGGCAATCAATAGGCTTGATAAAAAAAATTCTGGACCACCCAGCCTACAGTCTTGATCCTTTGAAGGAATCTTTAGGAAACAGGAGATTCATCTAGTGTGATAAAATGTCTCTGATTTCACTGGAGAGTTCAAGAGAGTTTATAATGAGTGGCTCCAACACCAGCCAAAGATTTCTACTCTGCATCATTGCCAAAACAATGGGAGAAGTGTCAGTATATGGAGAAGAGTATCTAAAAAAAAAAACAAATTGAGACTATGATACATATTTAGTTCTGTCGCCATTACTAAAATTCCAGACACAAGTTGAACAGCCCTTGTATTACTAATCAAAATGTCAAAATGTAAGATTATATTAAACTATATTTTAGATAATTCAAAATTAACAACAAGTAATTTGGACTAATCGGCTCAAGAGTGCATCCTAACTGCATACTTTTAATCCATATTACTTGATATCATTAACATTTTAATGATTTGATTACTAAATTTACTTACCACTTTTTAGTACTACTACTATATTTTTAGCATTCTCCAACTGAAAATATTTTCACAGAAACTTCATAAAATCCAAGATATAAATAAGAAGGAAAAATATTAGAATTAAAGTCCTATCAAACTGCTACACAAAGTACCAGTGAACACCATGAAAACCATTCATGCTTTTCAGCAAAAGGGTTTATGGAAAAACATTTTTGGCTTATTTTATAAACCTGTCTCAGGTTTCAAACTACAAAATTCTAAAATTACAGATTGGATACTGATTCCATAAATCATTTTGCTGGAAAAGTGTGAAAATGGTTTTCATTTTATATGTTAGATCTTCCAGTTTTAATTTTGGATTTTAACATAAAAACCTTTTAGCAGCAAAAGAAAATCATGTTTAATTAATGCAAACATTTTAAATCATTTTAAAAGACCATCAACAGAAAAAATCAAATACAACTGAAACAGAACACATAAGATGACAACACACAAAACAAAATACAAATTCAAAAAATTCAAGCATAAAAAAATACAAAAACCAAAACAAAATGACAAATTATAAAGATTAGTTTTTCGAGATCAGCATCCACTTTCAGACATTAGAATAAATATACCTAAAGTTGATATTAGAGTTAAATTAAATAATAAATCATACAAATTTTCTAGTTATAGTAAATAAACTATTTTTGTTGATCTGATATTTAAACTAGCATCAAATTAAAAGATTTTTTTTAATTAAAATTATTTTTGAAATAAAATATTAGGAAGAGGGAGCTAAATTTGAACTATATGGAGGATGTTGCAGGACTTCCCAATTCCGCTGGGCAAACCACAGTTTGGTTTGATTTGACGTGTGGAGTATAGTCCAGATTTAGCCCCCTTGGATTTTCATTTATTCAGACCTTTAAAAAAATTTTTGGCGGGGAAATGCTTTGCAGATCAGGAGGAACTGGAAGACACTGTTCTAGACTACTTCAAGCAACTGGACAAGCAACAGTACTGTGAACAAATGTTCAAACTAGTGTCACACTGGGATAAATGTCTCAACGTTTATGGTGATTATGTCATGAAATAAACAAAAGTATGTAGTTTTTGTGGAATGTATTAAATATTTTCTTTAATTATAAATGTTAGTGTAATTTTGACCTGTACCTTTAATATCGAACTCTCCTCGTATTTGAATAAGCATACACCATAAATTATTTGAGCTCATTAGATTTAAATTTTCATTACAAATTATACTTTCAAATAACGTAATTCTGTATTTTGAGACATTACAAATATTAAGTTTATTCAAATTATATTTTTTAATACAATAGTTGAATAAACAATGAAATTGAGTAAAATCAGGTGAGTCAGATTTAAACACTGTAATAAATGGTCAAACTGTTTTAAAACAAATTATAATTAGAAGTGCTGTTTTTTTCTTAATATTTTTTTTGAACTTTTAAAGCTATATTTATAATATTTTGATATTCTATATATATATATATATATATATATATGTTATGGCCAATATCCAAAATCTAGCTAATTTGCAAAATGGCTAGATTTTGGATTTTCTTGCTTTGGGCAAGTCATATGGCCAAAGTCCAAAATGTATGAGAATATTTTGGGTTTTGACTGGTCAATTTGTAACTGACAATCAATGATCAGTTTGAGAATTATCCACAAAAAAGTGGCCAAAACCAGATTAATTTTGCAAAACTGTATCATGTTTCTTTCAATCAATTCTGATAATGAAATATCTTTAAGAGCAGCATCATCAAATCAATCCTTAACCCGAGGCCAGGGATTTTCAAAGTGTTCCTGTGCTACCAAGTGTTCAACAAATCAATAGAACTGCAAATGAGTCAATACATTATGTAATTCAAAGAGTTACAACATTTCAGACTACAGAAACAAGTAATAGTAAAGAGGCTTTCATCCTGGTAAGATAACTTCTTTTTTTCTGTGTTGTGATTTTTCTCTGTAACTAAAGAGATTCATTTCTTAATGATGCAATTTTTCAACTGTAATTGAAGAAAATACATAGAAAAGACTAAAATGTCTTGAATTTTACCATGTTCAATCAGCAGGAGCAACAGTCTTCCATTGCGGAGATGCTGAGGCTACTCCTATGCCAAAATATGCAAGAACAGTTTTAAAAAGTCAGCCATTTTTAAGAAGAAATTATGTGTTTTTTAATTGTTTTGTCTTGTTACTTGTAAACTTTTAAAACTGTTTTTGCATATTTTGGCAGAGGAGTAACCTCTAATAAAAGATCATCTCTGCAATGGAAAACTGTTGTTCCTGCTGATTGGAAATGGTGAAAATCAAGACATTTTAGTCTTTTCTACATATTTTCTTCAATTCATCAGCCATTTTTTAAAAATGCAAGTCAAGACTTTTTATTCTTGATGTGATTTTTCAGCTGTATTTAGAGAGATCTTACCTTTCCAGATGTGTTTTTCTCTACAACTGAAGCCACTTTTTTCCCTTGTGTTTTTTAAACTGTTCACTGAAAGTATTTCTTTTGTGTTTCTTTAACTGGAAAGACATTTTTTTTTCTACTTTGACCAAACAAAAGAAATTTTCAGTGTTCTTGACACAAGTTAGAACTAGTATGATCAATTCCCATAAGTGCATGATTCAACTCTGCAAACTTCTAGCTTTGAACACATTCTCTTGAACAAATCTCGAGTTGGCCATTGATTGTCGGGTGCATTGCAAATTGGCCGGCCATAGTCCAAAGTAGTTGTAAATTCTCATATATTTCAAGTTTTGGTCAGGTCAAATGGCCAAAGCTAGACTAGACTTCAGACATTGGCCGTAACATACATACACATATATATATTATCTTATTCTATACATTTTATACATTTGTGTATATATGTGTGTGGGTGTGTATATATATGTATATACATATATATACACACCCACACACATATATACACAAATGTATAAAATGTATAGAATAAGATAATATATATATGTGTATGTATGTTACGGCCAATGTCTGAAGTCTAGTCTAGCTTTGGCCATTTGACCTGACCAAAACTTGAAATATATGAGAATTTACAACTACTTTGGACTATGGCCGGCCAATTTGCAATGCACCCGACAATCAATGGCCAACTCAAGATTTGTTCAAGAGAATGTGTTCAAAGCTAGAAGTTTGCAGAGTTGAATCATGCACTTATGGGAATTGATCATACTAGTTCTAACTTGTGTCAAGAACACTGAAAATTTCTTTTGTTTGGTCAAAGTAGAAAAAAAAATGTCTTTCCAGTTAAAGAAACACAAAAGAAATACTTTCAGTGAACAGTTTAAAAAACACAAGGGAAAAAAGTGGCTTCAGTTGTAGAGAAAAACACATCTGGAAAGGTAAGATCTCTCTAAATACAGCTGAAAAATCACATCAAGAATAAAAAGTCTTGACTTGCATTTTTAAAAAATGGCTGATGAATTGAAGAAAATATGTAGAAAAGACTAAAATGTCTTGATNGTTATAGCTTTTTTGACAATTTCATTTGACACAGAGTTCAAGATGCAATTGACTTTAATTAATTCATAAATCCTGTTCTGATTGTTTCAAAACTATTTTAATAAAAAAACACATAGAAATAAATATATTTTGTTATGTTTATTGACTTATGCAAAGTGTTATAAAACTATCATATATCTCTAAATTTTTATCTTAGTTTACTTTCTAATTTTAAATTACAACAAGTCCAATTATAATGTTTTATTGAAATTTTTTTTTTACCTTTCCTGCTTCTGTTTTAATGTGATTTCCTTTCACTTCATCTTCTCTTACAAGTTTACCAGGCCATGAGGGAAAACCTCGAATCTGACCCCATACTAAATCTCCTACATTGAACGTTCTTGGTTGTGGAGGAAGAGGTGGAGAACTCGGTGTATCATCTACAAAAACATTGAGAGTTCATTAGTAAATATACAGTACATAAATGTAAAATTAAATATAAAATTTGCATCTGTATCATAAAAAAACAAATATGAATTAGAAAATTTGATCAAATATTCTTTTTTCTATAAATTCAAAACTATAATAAATAAATTAATGTAATAATTAAAAGCATCTTATTGATGTATTTTCTTTATTTTATGTAAGGATTTTAATAATACTAACAATCAATATTTAGGAATTTTTCACTATTTTAATAAAAGCAATTTTAATAAACTTCAAATTAGAATATCAAAAGTACTCTTATGAAATATATTGTTAAGTATTAAATATATTAAAAATAGTAAATGGGCTTCTACTACTGTGGTCATTTGACAAGTCAGATGAGGCCACAAAATAAAGAAAGAAAAAAAAAAATGTTGGAATAGTGACCATGCTTGTGACACAATTTGATTTTGAAACTTTCCTGTGTTACTGTTAGAATTAGCTATTGCAAATTTTTTTGTTCTTAGTATTAATCTATTATTTTTTAAAAATTAATCTTAGTTATTTTAAAATAAAGTGTTTACATTTAAACTTTGTCACACTTTTCCATGACACAATACAAAACTGAATAATTAAGAGAGAAAATTAAATTTTTTATACAAAATGAATATATTTATAATAAGATTAGCCAACACAGAATCAGTAAAATCTATAAACTGAAAATGCACAGTACTAAATATTTTTTTCCAATTTGAACAGGTTTTAGTAATTTTTTTTTAAATCTTTAAATTATACCAGCTAAATGTCACATAGTTATGCTCATTTTTAAATAGTAAAATCACTTTTATTACAAAATTTCATCCAAATTAATCTAAATGATTCCAAATAAAGTAGCTGATTGCAAGAAATCAAGAATTATTCAATTCTAAAAAGCTCTCAATGTTAAAAATATTACTTTAGATTAATACAATATCTGTCAAACAAGTTTTATATCTGATGTCTTTGCAAAAAATTTTTCAATAATTATTAACTCATTTTTGAAACATTAATAATTAAACAATAATTTCAAGTTTAATATTCCAATAAACATCATCCTTTACAGCAATAAGATATAGTCAATCAAATTTATTATTCCATTACTGAAGATTCCTGATGATCTATAAATCAGGCTGAAAAATTTAAATCCAAATACAGTAGAACCTCGAAAACTCGGCTCTCGATAACCCGGCACTCCGGATAACTTGGCCATACCCTGGCAGGGCAAAAAAATTCTTAGTTAATTATAGACAGCTTTATAAAAGTATAAAAGCTCTCATAAAGTATTTTTCTGAGGTCTGTCTTATCAGGTAAATTACTGTACACAGTGTATTCATTAATTTTCATTTTCATGTTGTAAAGGCTCTATGCCTTCATAAAGTACGTACTTTTCCTTTGTTTAAGGGTATTTGGGCAGTTTATTCTCTGTTGTATTCTCCAGCAAACAATACATATAAGTACAGTACACTATTTTCTGAGGAACACGCATACTTATCCTTTTTTAACCCCATTCCCGATAACCCGGCATTTTCACAAACTCGGCCACCCTTCGGTCCACATTAGGCAGAGTTTTCGAGGTTCTACTGTATCTTTTTTGCTGTGTAAAGGTGTGTTCATTTGATTATTTTTTGAATAGCATTACAGTTGATTAATTTCAAGTTTAGTTTGTAAAAATCTGTTGATTTGTTTTTGCACTTGTACAACATTGAAAATATTCTATAAGTTTGTGCATTGCATTGTCAGAGGTGGTTAGTTTGAATTTATGTGAAGCTTGTATAATTTTTGCCTAATAGTTAATACTGCAGAAATGAAAAATTCATTTAAACTTAAAAATTCAAATAATATGTATGAATGTCTTCCTAGAAATAATCTTAGGAAGTATGTATTACAAGCCATTTTACATAGAGAAACATAATTTAGAAGTACACAATGAACAAAAATACAATACACTGTTTTTTTATGCAGGTTTGAAATTTTAATCTCAGAAAAGCAATAGAAAGATTTATAAATCATATTTTATAATGTATTATGATAATTATAAAATGAGTTTTCAGTGGCTTAATTTGAGGAAAACTGATCAATTTCAAGATAACAAATAACTTCTAGATTTGCATTTGAATATTGTAACAATCAACAATCACTAAATGCTGGCTATTAACACTTAATAGTCTTAAGTGTTCTACTCTCTCAATAACCAAAAACCAGCAAACCTTTTCTTCCACTTTAAATGAACAACATCAGGTTATTTTGTTCATTCTTGAAACTGCTAGAGTTTGAACTTGTAGATTCAAAAAATATGGCCACTTGTTGATCGAAGAAGTCAAAATTGTGACCTTATTTTGCATGATGAGGATAAGTTGTGTGGGATGGTGGTGGTGTAGACAAAACCTCATGCTGGTGGAAAAGTGCAACTATCATTAAAGCATTCTCTATGCCCTACCGTATTCTCCCTCTCCAGGAACGCCAAAAACCCTCCCAACTGACAACACTTATCAGAGATGTATTCCATTCCATTCAGAGACAATACATGCAATCAATTACCTTAGTATATGGGGGCCACTAGCCAACATACCACCTGTTTGAAAGAACATCATATGGATATAAATAAGGGTTACATCTCTACAGCCTTGGCAGCATACACATGCAATTCCGACATCATGGTACATTTTGACCACACAAAAATTTCCCATCACACAAAAAATAGAGCACAACTCTAATATCTGGAGCTCATGGAGATATACACAGCACAATATCTTCCAACCTGATTACCAGTGTTATGAACAATCTAGTACACACTGGTTGAACCTTTATCTCCGGTACTGCTTAAATTTTGGAAAACAAACGTTTTTGGCCTTACCCAAGGTCTGCTTCATGTTAAATGAAAACTCTAAAAACAGCAACATGCTTTCATATGCCTGGTGCTACATATGCAAAGAGCAAAAAATTGCTGACGCTCTAAAACACATGCATATGTTCGAATTTATTTTAAAACTCAATGTTTGAAATTGTTTCAAATATTGTTCTAATAAAATAAAATAAAAATATTATTCTAAGATTGGAATACAATTTTCATTTAACTGGAGATAAAGGTTCAACCAGTTTGCACGAGAATATACACAGCCATTAACTTTAATGATGCTGATACTTTTCCACAAATCTGGAGGATTTGCTATACCACCACCATTCCATGACTTATCCTTAGCATCCACGAGAAGACTATGATTAAGACACTGCCAATCAATAAGCAGCCACATTTTTTGAATCTATATGTACAATCTTTAAACTTAAGCAGTTCCAAGACTGAGCATAGCCTGATGATATCCATTTAAGATGGAAAAAATATCTGAATTTATGAGTTATTTTGCTGGTTTTTGGTTATTGAGAGTTTAGTCTAAGATATATTGTAAACTGAATAATGAGTAATTAGGAAATTACTATTCATTGATGGATGGGACTTATTCAAACACTGTGTGAAATATACAGACTGGCATGCCAACCCTTATGATTATAAAGGGACTATAGTCCTACTGGCACACAGTGTAAGATTTTGCAACATTATATTAAGAATGGAACAATTTAATTGTAATCAAAATATATTTACAATAATTAGAATAAATCTTAAAACATAAAAGAAACATAATTTTATACATTACTATCACACAACTATTTCTTTTGTCATCCNGTCCTACTGGCACACAGTGTAAGATTTTGCAACATTATATTAAGAATGGAACAATTTAATTGTAATCAAAATATATTTACAATAATTAGAATAAATCTTAAAACATAAAAGAAACATAATTTAATACATTACTATCACACAACTATTTCTTTTGCCATCCACTATCCGAGGCTGTATTTGCGTTACGTTGACGACATCCTCATAGCGTGGGAAGACACAGATGAGACGTTCCTCATCTTTATGCAGCAACTGTCAAGCATATATCCTTCCATCAATTTCTCTTGGGAAAAAGAAAGCGATGCGGCAATAACGTTCTTAGACCTGCATATAAGTAAGTCTTCGGAAGGACTACAATTCTCGGTTCATCACAAGTCCAGCATAGCTCCACATATTATACCAGCAGAAACTATTTCTATTGTCAGAATCAGTAGTCTTACAAAAAAAGAGAATCACTATCATTTTCTCATCTGTTTGGATATTTGGAGCCTGCATTAGCTTCATTAATTCAAGATTAGTAACTACTCTTGTATGCTTTTCTTGTTTTCTTCTTGTAGATGTAATTACTAGGTCTGATGTTATCAAAAAATTACATAGAAAAACTTTATTTACTTGGATTCTTGACACTTTTCTTGCATGTTCTGGAAATTCTGGGCAGAAATCCTTGCATGCAAGGAATTCTGGAAACTGTATCTAAAATACAGTTTCCAGAATTCCTTATGGCCAGACTCCTGTGCTTCTTCAGACATCTGTCCAATTGGAAGCAAAAAGTTTTGTATTACTTTTGGACCATCTTGTGGAAAGTAACAGGCATTATACAAATTTCAGTCTCGTCACAATACTCTTTAAAGGCAGATATATTTATCTCGTACCACAAGTCAAAGTGCACAATATTACATGAAATTGTTCAATTAATGATAAACCCATTATATTAGAAGCCACGTCAGCATTTTAAAAACATGTTCTAAACTGTTGCCATCATTAATATTTCCTCCTCCTTGCTTCGAACAATAGTCATGTTTCTGACTTAAATCTGTCTATTATGAATTTCTTCCTAGCCGCAACATTTTGTTTTTCTTCAGTGTAGGACACTGTCATTTCTGTACATCCAATCTATAACAAATATGTAAAACACATTCCATCAATCTTATTTGCACATGTAGCGTAGATTAACCCCAAGAAAATGTATGAACAACACTATTACATCATCAAACCATTTTTAAATTTTTTGACGTTGCTTGGCAAATGTAATATTTTTGGGTTTCCCTATATCATCATCATCATCATATTGTTTTTCAACATTTCATACAATTCTTGTCTTGATACTTTCATGACGGTACCCATAAAAAGTTCATTATTTTGCAAAAATGCATTTTATTGAATTCAATATTTCATTATATGTAGTCTATAGATCTTCAAGATTATAAAAATTACAAAATCTCAATGTTAAATAGTACAAAATTTTTGGCATTCTGTTACAATCGTTAATTTTTTAACTTCCGATTAATTTGTCAATATAGAGAGAGAGAGTATTTTGTTACAAATCTAAAGTTCAAGAAACTATTTATAAATTTAAATTTGAACTACATACCCTGATGTAAACATTCCATGGTGATTCAGTGAAATACCTACAAAAGATTTAATTTCACAACCAAACATTAGGAAGTGACCATCACCGTTCCAGTTCTCTTTTCAACTAATCAAGTTGAAAGTTGTTTTTGAACAGCGATTAAGAATTCAAGCAGGCCATATTGCATTGCAGTTTTTTGTGAATCACTTGTTTGTTGTACCAGCTTTGTTTTTAGAAGGTTATAAGTATTGTATGTTATTTTTATGACTTTTGGCCTGCTAGATTCACAAAATGTTACCTTGTGTGGCATCTCTGAAAATTCCCCTATTTTCCTTAGGAATCTCTATTATCAACTAAGAACCATTTGAACAAGCAGTGACTTGAACTAACACTTGAGTGATTTCTCAAATTAGCATTTGAGCTCTTGCTATTCAAACAACTAAAGGCTGATGCACACAGGTAGCAAAATCAAGGCAATAATCACCATAAAACAATGCTACCAATCATATCTTTGATCTATTATCTTCATAGCCATCAGATACATTTTGTTGAGCCTGTCACTGATGCTCAATAACATAATTTTCCTGCTCATGTGCATCAATCTTCACTTTATCACTACAAGTGAAATTAACATAGGTGGGATAATCAGGTTGTTTGAGCAATTTCCTATCACTATTGCTAAGATTCATTCAAGCAAACCAATTATAATAAGGAAAACTAATATATTGTAGTTTTAACTTTAAAAATAAATTTAAATAAAACCTATTCCAGTTATTACAATTTACTATCTGAACATTAACTACAATCATGAATGTTGTATTTAAATGAGCTGTATGAGTTTATAATAGAATATAGATTCAGTTGTAATTTACATTTTCTGGGAGATTTTATTTACTAAAATTAATCAAATTATCAATATTATAATTAAGACATTATTTGTCTTAACATTATTTAATGTTAAGACAAAAATCTCTTAATTATAAGTCAACCAAATCCACTCTTCCAATATGGTGTAAATTAATTTATTATTAAAATCCAAGTTTCTGTGTGTTTGATATAAACTAAATTCTTGTAAAATTTCATCAAAAGCATTGATTATTATCAACAATGCATATATTATAGATATATCTACTTATAGGAATAACATGTTATTATGCATGAATATATGAAAATATTTATGCCTAATAATAACATATTAAGATATTATGCAATATTGTGTACATCAAGAAAAATCATTGAAAACACATTAGTTATCAAACAGTTAGTTAGCTATCAAATATCAAAGATTAACTAAGTTTTGTAGAATTTTAATATTCAGAAATTTAGTTAATTTAGAAATTTTACTAATATTTAATATTTTCTAGAAATAATAAATATTAGTGAAGTTGTAATATATATATATATACACATACAATATATTGTTGAAGATATTAAATTACTATAACCTCATATCTGAAATTTTCATGTGCTTTATATNTATATATTTATTTATTTCATAAGGATAGTTTAATTTTATTTGCATTAATATATAATCATTATACCTTGTATCTTGAAAAAAATATTGCTATTTATTTATAATGTAAACTGTGTCACTGTCTCGTTTGAACATTGTTTTGAAGGTTTAAAAAAATGGAATGTAGTAATGTTCGATTGATAGAACTGTTTTTTGTATTCTTCCTGATGAGGGCCATTAAATTGTGGCCAAAAATGTTTGACTAGTAAATTTTTTTACTTGTTGTGTGCTGGAATTGCATTTAGGTGTTATTTCTTTGAATATATAATCAATTAAAACAAATAAAATACACATACAAATATAAATACTCATTAACCTGATTTTTCAAATTTATGCCAAATGATTACAGGATTACATCAGGCTGTAATAAGCCTATCTCTAGGTCAAATTACCCGACATTTAATTATTACATAATTTATATCTGAGTGGTAGTACTAATAACAGGTTTTCAATAGTAATAACCATTGATGTTTTCATATTTAAACAGATTTAAAATCACAATTATTGCAGAATTTACTTTGTGTAATTAATAAAAAGAAACTCTTTACTATAGAAAAACATGTGAGCCATCACTCCAATTTCTTTTACATCCACAAAAATTCAAAAATTTTATGTGAGAACCACGTGACAAAATGGAATTTATAAAATTCCATGAATGTCGACAAAACAACATAAAGAATTTTAATTTGAATGAAGAAAAAATTTAAAATTTCATATCAAGAATGGAAGTTATTGATAGTGACATAAGTAAATTTATTAGACTTACTCCAGAGGCAAACACCAGTTTAGATGAAGCTATGCACTCATATTTACGGTTTATACAACAACAAATTATAGGCATTCCTCTCGTGGTTTTAATCCAATTTTAATCCAAAAAGCACTAGAGATGAATACAAAAATGAATAGAAATTCTGAATTTAAGGCAAATATAGAGTGGCTAAGGAAATTTAAGCAGTGACACAAAATTTGGCAGCTTTCTGTTCAAGGAAAAGTTATGAGTGCTGATAGTGAATATGTTAGAAGTTATTGTGAAAAATTGATCTCTCACATTTCAAGTTCAGATTTAAGTAGAGAAAAAGCATATAACTGCAATGAAAGCAATCTTTACTGGAAAGCTGTACCAATGAAAACTTCAGCATCTCATTCAAAAACTTTGACTCTAGGGTATAAAATGAAGAAAGAAAAACTGACAATTATGGTTCATTCAAACGCAAGTGGAAATCACAGACATCCATTAACAGTAGTTGTGAAATCTAAAAAATTTTAATCAAAAACTATTGTCTGTTGATTATTAAGTCCAAAAAATTGCACGGATGGATCAAGAAATTTTTACAGCTGGGTTTTGTAATGTGTTTGTAGTTCAAGTGAATGGTATTGCAAATCTAAAAATTTACCAGAAAAAGCACTTTTAATTATGGACAATGTCCCAGCTCATCCATTGAATGACTTAAAAGTTGAAAAAGATGTAAAATGCATCTTTTTCCTCCCAACATAACCTATCTGATTCAGCCAATGGACCAGGGAGGGATTGAAAATTTGAAGTGTTTCTAATGGAAAATATTTGTTCAACATTTTATTTATGATCCAGGTAAAATTTCAACAAATTTTTAGAAACAATGCACTATTAAACATGCAATTTTCAACACAGACAAAGTATGGAATAATTTTCCAAATGAAACACTTTCTCAAAGTTGGAATAAAATTTGGCCATCAAATGTACTTAATGGAAGTAACAGTGATGAAAACAAACAATTGCTGGATGATGCTTCTTGACTTCTTGAATGTGTAACCACACAAAGACATAGACAATGAAGCAGTAGATAATGATGATGATGACATATCTAATTCTTGACATTTTAATTGCAAATAAGTTGAGGAAATGTTATCAAACTGCATTGAATATATAAACAGCAAAATGAAGCAGAAATTCTGAATTTAATTGCAATGCAGCATGTGCACAACTTAGCAACAAGAAGGAACACAAAAAAATAGTTTTAAAAATATCATGCAGTTTTTTAAAATACAATATGTATACACATCTAAAGTCAAAAGAACAATTTCTTTTACATTCTGGAAAGATTTAATGTATGTAAGGTATTTTTTTAAGTTATATTCTCAGCTTTGATAAAATGCTTTCCAAATTTTGTAAAAAATTTTTGTAAAAAAAAATAGGTTATAAGTTACGTATTGTGTTAATTAAAACTACAAAAGTATTTCAAAATGTGTTTTCATTATTGTTTGTAGATTTTCTATAATTTGTTATCCCCTGGTCCTAGATATACAAATTACAGTGGGTGATCGGTTAATGAACAAATCGGATAATGAACACTTTCGCGAAAAATTTTTATGTTCGAACAACGAACACATGATCGGATAACGAACACATCACAGAACAAACACAAGAAGAAGCAATGTAAAATAATGAATATCGATTGATCTTCCCTTGTCTTCAGGCAACGATTTGAAACTTTTGGAGCGCGGGAGACATCAACATCGATGCCCAACTCAGTATATACTGATCAGATAGTATTCCTCTGAACTTTGAAACTCTCCCTTGTAATTCCAGCCTTTTATTTTTCTGACAGAAACAATTCTTTTATAGTATTTGCGAGACTGTCGAGCAGGCACTCATTAAGTTTGCGTCGGTTTTTATTTTTGAAAGGTGAGAGTATAATATCACAGGTAGAGAGTGGGCAAATGTCTGATGTCTGTTGCTGCTGGGCAGTATGGCTTGAACAGGTCTACAGTAGGCAGTAGTTCAATCTTATCTAAGAAAGATACTGTATTATCAAGAAGACTCAAGCAACTTAAGAAGTAACAAAAATCACATCTGTGAAATAAAGAACATTGAAGAGCTCATAATGGACTCTGAAACTGATCTGATGACAGAAGAATGCCAAGAACTCTTGAATGAAGAACACCAAGAAACTTGGCAGGATATGTTTTCTTCTGAAAAGATGATTAATGTCAATATCTGATATTAAAGTGGGATGATGTCAGAATGAAGGTATTAGAATGGCATCCAAACCAGTTTGAGGTTAATAGGCTTAGAGATATCTACAATTACAATGTTATTAATTACTTCTGAAAAATCTTGAAGAGAGAAAAGCAATTGACATTGGACAGATTCTTTAACCCCCACAAACAGAAAAAACATGACTAATAAAAATGCAAGACTGTATATATATATATATATATATATGTATTTTTACTATTACATATAAATAAACATAATAAATAAAAAATATAAAAATAAAATATCCAAAAAATAAAAAAGTATATATTTTTTATTTTTTGGAGTCTCTGGACGAATTAATCAAATTCCCATAAAAACCTATGATAAGTCAATAATCGGTTAACGAACAAAGTCTTGGAATGGATTATGTTCGTTAACCGAACACCCATTGTATTGAGTTTCTAATGTAAAGCTAAATAAAATTAAATTTACACAAACAAATTAATGTTCTCAATGATTTTCATATCAAACAAAATGAGGAAGAGCTGTTATTTGCCATTTAAGTGTGGAGCAGTATACCATAGTAGTTAAACAAAACAAAACTAAAAGAAATGTGTGATATTTTTTCTGTTGAAGATTGAAAAAATAGAAAATATTTTTTGGCACTGAAAGAGAAAAAAGTAGCCAAATCTGACATCACTGTATGCATTCCCCAATATGCAAAGTAGCATGTATTTGCATGGGACAGCATCCAACTAAAGGGTGAGCATACTTATTTTCTGAGTAAAATAGATAAAATAGAATGATTTGCTAAAACCAGATGTTTGAATTGCTCTATAATTAGAGGTTTAACCCATTCTTTGTTTACTAGAAGAAGAAAAAAATCTATTCTATTCAATGGAACATTTATTCAGTTCCACTTTTTATTGTTCATGACTAAAAGTGTAAAAAAAGCAAACATTATTGGAAATAGTGTTATTTCTTGGGGGAATAAAAAGATAATTTACAATTCTGTTTAACATAAAATCTAGTAAAATTTTTCTTTGCTTTATGCGAGAATTCACTTTATCAGTATTCATTTTAAGGAAAGTCATCTGTAATTACAAAAGTTGTTCCATTCATTTAGAATCACCTTGTATCAGTAGTATATCCAGTTCTGTCATAGTACAGTTCTATTTTATTTTTTAAAATTTATTAATTAAAATTTTTACATTTTATAATTTTTTATTCCATATATCTATCTCACGTATAGCCAATTAATGCAATTTTAAATTATTTTTGTTTTATAAATGTAAAGGCTATTCATAAATTACATAACAAATAAGTGGGTAGATGGGATGCAGGTAATCATTATGATGGGAGTGGATAAGTGCAAAGCATTATGGAGAATAATGGTGGTTGAAAAGTATAAAAATAGTGTTATGTAATTTATGAACAATCCTATATTCCTAAAGGATTCCTAAAGTTCCTTATTATTTCACTGTAACAAACAGAAATACAGTTCACATTGAAACACAAAAGGAATTTAACGCAAATTATATCAAGTATACATTAACCATGCCTACTAGTGAATACAGATTCTATCATAACATGAAAAATTGTTTTTTAATATTTCAAATTTACACAAACTTTTGTAATGATATATATCAGGCATGGCCAACATACGGCCTGCGGGCCAGATCTGGCCCGTCTAATGAATTTATGTGGCCCGCGATCAATCTTTCAATATTAGATATTGTAGTCCTTAGCTTGATAAAACATTCTGATGCCTAAAAAAAAAAAATCAACAACTCACTGTGCGTTTGGAGTTAACCATTCATTACAAATCTCTTAAGTACAGCATAGAATGTTGATAAAGCATGATAATGTGAAAAATATATCTGTAATCTCTATCTACAATTCAGTCTCTATGGGGTGACACCACAATGAGATCTTGCACCACCTCAAAATCTTCCTAGGGCAGTCTCTGATTCGGACCGTGGAAAAAGTTTTTTTCCAATCTGGCCCAGGGGCAAAAACTGTTGGTCACCCCTGATATATATACATACACAACACATACAAAGTGATATACACTTGAGAAACCAAAACACTTTAGTAACATGCAACTCCACATCTTCTGTATGCTTTCCAGCAAATAATTTTAATAGGACAAATGTTTTTGGCCTTTAAGGGGCTTGCATCAGGGTTTTCAAACTACAGTATTTTAAACTTGAATATTTTGGAATGCTATGTACAAATTTTTAAATAATGTTGCATTGTTTGAACATTCCAGTTCAGAATATGCTGTAGAACATTCAATTTTAGATTAGTTTGAAAACCTGACAGGCCCCATAAAGAGGCTGAAACATTTGTCCTATTAAAAGTTTTTCCTGGAAGGAGTATGGAAGGTGTGCAATTGCATATTAAAAAAAAAATCGTTTCTCAAATAATAAACGTCCTAAACATTTACCAAACAGAATATAACTATATTGATCCAATTTCTGAAATAAGATTTTAATAAGAGTAAAACTTTGCAAAATTTTTCTAAATTAAAATATATATTAAAATAATTTATTTCTTACCTTCAGATTCTTGTTCTTTACTTCCTTCTTGAGAGAGAACTAGCATTTCTCTCCAATGTCTTTTTACACCCTTACGTCTATTTTTCTGTACATCTTCTATTTCTTGGTCAATAACATCTTCAAAAGGAGGAGAAATATCCTCTGTGACTAGGGTCTCTGGTATTGCATCAAGCATCTCTAAAGACACACTATTTCGCTCTCCTCTGTTGCATGCCAAATTCATAGGTTCTTGACTTGATTCAACTCCAGAATCACTTGTTACATGACCATCACTTGTTTGTTCTGAAGTGTCAGAAGATGCTGTTGATGCATTTTCTGCTGCATTATCAGTTGTTTCAGATGGCAACTCTGATAATGCTGTGCTATTCCATTCTTCTGTAATATCTACACAAGCAGTTTCTTCTTTCTCAATATTTCTTTCAATTTGTTCAACATTGCATAATCCAATACCTTTATTGGCTTCAAAAAGGGGAATCAATGGATTTGCTGTACTAAGATCAAGAGCAGATGGAAGATCACTAACATCTTCATTACTATTTTCTAAACTTCTACCAGTTTTATTTTCTTCAGAAGAAATAGCATTTTGAACTGAAGATTCAGAGACTTCAGACTGATTTTCAATTGCTACTGTTGTTTCTCTTTCTGAAAGAAGAGCAACTTCTGCAACACATTTTTCTTGCTCAATGGCTGATGATAAATTGACTGGATTAGACCACACAGATTCATTACTGCATACTACATTAGACTGAAAATATTTATTATTTCCATCTACAGAAACTTTTTCTTGTCCATTATCTACAGAAAGATTTTGTTCAGGATTATTTTCTTTCACTGAATTAGTAACTGCTTGTTCTGTTGTATGAACAGCAGATTCTACATTAGAAGTTTGTGTAACTGTATTATCTTCCATTTCTCCACTTTGCACACCAATGCTTCGAGCTTGTAAAGAGACTTCTTCAATAGGTTTTGCAAGTTTACAGTCTTTATCAGCATTATCTGAAACAGAATCTGAAGATGAAAGTGATGTTACAGGAGTTTCACAAGATACTGAATTCATCATCAATCTTGTATTTGATCCCACACAGGAACCACTAACATTTAATTTTGTAATATGAACATTCCTTGTATTTGTTGTAGATGTTGCTGTTTGAGATGTAGATGGAACAATCTGTGGAATCACAGAAGCAAATTGTTGTGATGAAACAGCCTGTCGTTGTACTGAAGCTACAGGTTGTGTTGCCTGCACTGTACCATTAACTAATACTTCAGGACCTCCCACTGCAGTACCAATAACAGGACTTGCTGCAACCAAATTAGGAACCAAAGAACCACCATCAAAGGCACTATGGATGTGAGTTGGTTGGACCCCTAATGCTGAAGGATCATTAACTACCATTGGTTGCTGGTCCTGAGGGATAGGATTGACTGTATGTGGTCCCTGTAGTACAGTGACTGACTGCAAGGGTGGACCAGGCATCATTTGTTGAACTGGAATATTCTGGATGACTGTAGTACCTGATGGTGTTACTCCTAGCATATTTAATGGTTGAACAATTCCTAGAGGACTGGCAAGACCAGTAGTAAGAAGCTGATGTCCTCCAACAGGAGTGATGCTGCTGTAATTAACTACTTGTTGATGAATTACTTGGCGTGGCTGATGACCTTGTAAAGATGGTAGGACGGTAACTGTATGAAGCAGTGGTTGTTGCAAAAACTGTTGCTGAGGTCCAGATCCAGAAATTCCAGGAACTACAACTGGTGATACTTGATTTCCCAACTGTAACATTGATGCAACAGTTTGACTTGTCATTTTTCTTTTTCCATCACGATTTCTTTTTCTACTTGTCGGTGAATTACCTTGGTTTAAAATAGTTTGTGTGGCATCATTTACAGGTACAGGTGTAGAACTAGATGTTGATAATGGGGTACTACATGAAGAATTTGACCCAGGAGTTGCTCTTGCTTCTGCTGCAATATCAGTAGCATTTCTACCATCATCATTATGATTTGTTACAGGTAAAGCAGATTGTTGAGAATTAACTGAAACTGATGCTGCCATTTGAGATGTTTGAACACATGTCATAGAGCTAGGTGGTAAAATAACACTGTTAAAAATATTGGATGCAGGAGATGCTCCAACCATTGGAGCTGGTTGCAGAGCATCAAGTCTTACAGTTTGAGAAAGAATATTAGGACCTCCAGATACAAGAACAGCATTTTGCATAGAATTGAAGGGAACAGCATTTATCACTTGAACAACCGGTTGCACTGGCTGGCCCAAAATTTGTGGAGCAATTCCAACAGCAGGAATAACTTGAGTCATTGAGGTGGTAACAGCTGTTACATTGGGAACAGAAAGTGGTGGCATTGGAGAATTTATAGCACACTGTCCTCCCATCATAGGAATTACATTAGTCATATTTGACACTGTCAATGATTGTGAATGACCTGTTGTATCATTTAATAAAACAGGGCCACAACTAGACAGAAGAGTTTGACCAGAAATATTTGAAGGCACTGACCCACCTTTTGCAGATGTTGATGCATGATTAAGTACACCATTTGTAACTTGATTATTTAAAGTATTTATATTTGTTCCAGAAGCCTGATTTCCTGCCCATAAACAATGCCCATTTTCACTTTCTTCAACAGACTGTACTATTGATCTTCTGCTAGGTGAATGATCAGACTGATAATTACCATTTACATTTTGTTCTTTTCCTATTATTGTGGCTTGTGTTTCTGATCCATTAACTACATGCTGTATTACTTCATTAGATTCATGATTTTTCTGATAAATAGATCCAACAAGTGATGATGAATTTACTAAAGTAGGATCATGATGAGAATTATACAGAATTCCACCACAACCATTACCAGACACAGAAAGAGGCATATTTGTATGACATGTTACCTGTCCTGGTGAAGGTCCAACAAGAGTCTGCGGATGCCGAGCTACAAAAGTAGGTTGCGAAGGTCCCATTATAAAACAATTATTTTGTAATAATTGTTGTTGAGGGTTGACAACATTTGGTCTCACACTGTCTTGAATTACCATTTGTTGTGCTGGAGAGGCTAGAACTTGGGTTCCCGTTACAACTGAACCACTAGTTCCACCTGTTGGAAGCATTGTAATAAGGGAACTTAAATTGTTATTTCCTGGCATTCGTATTTGTGTGGGTGCCAAAAGAACTTGCTGAGATGATGATGATGCTCCTGACTGTGGTGCTGGAAGAACCATTCCACTTACTTGCTGCACAACTTGTGCTCTTGCTGCTGATGATAATACATTACCAGCAGGATAATCTGAAGAAACTTTTTGACTTAATACTTGTTGTACAAGAAAACCGGGAGAAACACTTTGCTGTAATATTGAAGGCCGTAATGATCCTGTTGAACCATCTATACCTGACAAAGATGTAGCAGGCATAAATAAATTTGTTGCTGCTGGACCACAATTATTGTGATTACTTGCACTTGGATTTGTAGTACCATTATATAATACAGACTGTTGTGCATTTATTGTTAAACCTGGTCTTGGCTGCTGAAAACAGGCCATCACAGATGCAGGTGGAAGAGGTGCAGTTGCATTTTGACCTGTTTGAGTTGCAACTGATGTTACAGGGAAGCCAAGTAAATTCTGATTAACTGAAGTCACAGATGGACATCCAGAAGAATTTGGAACATTTAATGATGAGGTGAAAATGATATTATTGCTTGTTACAGGCAGAATGAGAGATGACATGGAAGATGAATGGGAAGGCACCCCATTGGGATTACTATATGTGTGTAATAATGAAGTGGAGGAAGAATTTTTATTACACTCTTGTGTTGGTGATTTTATCTGATAATTATTTCCATTAGTATTAGTGCAAACTGAATTGTTCATTAAAGTCATGCTTTCAGCATTTGATACTGAAAGATTTCGGGTATGACTTAACACACTCTGATTTTCATAGTTAGAGAGATTGCGATTCAAAATTGGATTATTTGAAGTTGTTTGTACATTATTTGCCATTTGTACATTCAGTGGAATATTATTATAACTATGAACAGGAGTGTTATTAGTTTTACTCATAACTGTGGCACAGTTTGGATAAGGAAACAACTGTCCTTTAGTTTGTTGGCTGCTTGTAATAGAATCTTGAATTGGTATAGATGTGCTTGAAAGAGATTTTGGCCAACTTAATGCATTTGCATTGTGAATAAATGATGTTGAATTCACAGCAGATTGCGATGTTTCTACAGTCTTACTTATTGAATCAATAAAATTATTTTCAACCTCTGTTCTGCAAGGTTGTGTAGATAATCCTACAACATTTGATGTAACAGGACAATTTAAAGTATAATGACTATCTGTAGTATAATTACGTTGATAATTTAAATTATTACCAGCAGAAAGTAGAGTAGGAATTGAATTTTGCCCTGAATGGAGTGAAGAATTTACTCCAGTGATAGCTGCTATTGCTTCAGGAGGAGGGCGATGATGCTCAGGAGGTATCTGTCTAACATCAACATTCGGACAAGGAGAAGTACGATCTAACATGCATCCAAACTTCCCTACTTTATTTTTAACTATTTTTTTCATTTTTTGTTTGGATGAAACAGTTTCAACTTCACAGATATTTGATGCCTGTGGTGAAGGAATATTTCCAACAGTAACTCCTTGCAATCCTGCTTGAGGTGACACTGTAATATTAGAATTTGTAGTATTAATACTATTACTTCCAGCAAATAAAGTATTTGTTAAGGGAATAACATTTGAACTATCCACACGAAATGGAACACTGGCAGAGCAAATTTGTTGTGACAGTGAAGATAACATACCACATGGAAGTTGTCCATTGAGACCTAAACATTGATTGATTTGCAGCTGTGAACTGAATATATGTCCAGTTGATGGTTGATTTGAATAATTTCCACTTATGCAATTTATGCTTCCTGCAACAATATTGCTGGATGAAAATAATGACTGAGGAGAAGAATAAGGCTGTTGTTGAAGACAAGGTCTGATATTATGAGAAGTATTATTATTATTATTATTATTAGGTAATGCAGCTGTAGGTTTTGTGTATAGTAATCTATTGTGATCTACATTCTTTTGTAATGACTCCGTTTCCACTGAAGATAAACTATTTGTAGAAAGAACTTGTTTCAAACAGTTAGACTGACTACCGCATACACTTGAACAAGTTACTTGTACAGTTACGTGTGAGGTTCGGTTATGCATGGTACCATCTGTACATCCTGATGAATCTGATCTTTTATAATCATTATCTGTAATTCCCCATGTATTAACCATTTCATATTGTCCAGTTAAATTATTTGACTCACTAACATTTGAATGTAAAACATTTTCTTGATTGTACTCTGACAGAGTTTGTTTTGTGTTCTCTGATAATGTAGTGGTCTGAAGTGATGTATTTTCAGTATGAACAGTGGGTAATCCCTGAGCTTCAGATAAATGGTTAGATACTGAAGGTACTCTGGAGTGAATATCATCTTTTTTGTCTCTTCTTAATCCTAATTTATCCCTTTGTGCCAATAGCTGGGACACAAGAACACCATCAAAAGGGCTTCTATTTTTGCCTTTGAGTCCTCTCTTCTTTTTGGTAGTAAGACCAGTTTCTGTTAAAAAAAAGAAATAATAAATTTTTATATAAGATTAATTTCTAATCAATAATTATTATTCATGTTCAATAATAAGGCTTGATGACATCACAAAAATAAAGAATTTATTTCTATATTTGGAAGCAAGATTTCCACTTTTTTGTTTTGTTATTGTTCCGTTTGTCTAACTATTCTGTTATTCTAATCTTGCAGATTTTTGGTTGTACTGCCTAATAAAAACAGCTTTGATTATTTGTATTATTTTTTAAAAAGTATTGTGTATGTTTGATTTTTATAGAATTTGGAGGTACTCTGTTTTTAATGAGTTCATATACTGCAGGCTTTCTAACACTGGCAATTTTTAGATGCTTTATAGTTGCAAATTTCTTGAGACTTGTTTTCTAACTTGTGGTCCATTACTATGATTTTAAGGTGTATTATTTGTTCTGCTTTCTTCTTTTGATTTTAGAAGTTTCTAATTGGCCATTTTGTATATCATTGTAACTGAAAGATATTGCTGACTTTTTATTTGAGCTCTATCCAAGTCTTTTTCTTGGTTCAGAATAGGCTGGCTCTTTTGACCAAAACCTTAAAGGTTTTCTATAGGTCATTAAATATGACTGCAAACATTAAATATAATTAAAATTATAGTGCATTTAAAGTATTGGTGTGACATTATTCAGGTTTCTATAGATTTTAATCGTTATATTCTGTGCTTCTACCAAAATGCCAATCACCAATATCAGACAAGAAGGTGCATCTCTAGATCTATGAATCTGGGCCATAAAGAAAAATTTATAAGTCAAAACAGGCAAATTTTAATACATAATATAAAAGTGATGCTATACATAGTCTAAGAGCAATGAAATTAGACATATGTAATAAAAATCCACTTTACTTGAAAAAAATTTGCATATATCGTTTATGACTTGTACAGAACAAATATAAACATCTAAAAAAACATCTACTGACAGATGAGGAGTCTTGTTTCTTAAACATTAATGTTTTAAGAAATTCTTTATTCTTCATCTTTAGATGAATAGTTGTTTTTTTTCTCTTTTTCTGAAAGTTATATAATTTGAATGTTTTGATGTTATGTGTATTAAAACCAAATGACTGCCAGATTACACCAAAATATGTTTCTATATTTTATAGTTATTCCTGTTTTAAATTTTTACATCTATACAACATTTTTCTTAATACTAGAAGGATTTTTGTTTGCATTAAGCATAATAAAGTAAATTTTACATAACTGGAGTATATACACTTACATAAATATATATTTATATTTTCTTAATTATAGTATAATGCACCAAAATTTAAAAAAACAAACTTAGAAATAATTACATAAAGCCTAATTATAAAATAAACTTTTAAAATTCTTTACCAAACTGTAAAGTTAGATCTTTTTAAATTGAAATATAGAAAGTTTATAATTTTATTTAACAAACATTTTCAAATTTTCTTCTTTGAGGAATAATAGTACAATGTTTCAAAGGATCCTCTGATCTATGTGATAAAAATGATTGCTAGATGGCATTGTTAATTTAAATATTTAAAAATGAATTTTAAGTACTTTAAATATTTAAAATAAAATTTAGCTTATGTTTTATTTATAAACTTTGATTTACTTTAATCTATTTACTGCATAACATCTAATATTAAATTTTTCATGTGACAAATATTAGTTGTTATGTGGATCAAAATATTTTCAAGATGTTAACTTGAAAACACTTGACTGCTTCATTTATCGTTGTATATTTTAGTACCAAAAGACTTAAGTACTTTAAATTGTTATTTTCTACAAGTAAAAAAAAACAACTGCTAGTTTCTTAATAACAAAATGATAAAGCCAGATTTAGCTATAACTTGGCTAATTAAAATACAGATATTACATAATTTGGACTAAAGGTAGGCAAGTAATTTGTCATCTTATATTAAATTTAATAATTATAATTAAAGTAATTAAGCAATTTATAAATTAATTTAATTCTAATTATTAAATTTAATACAAAATAACAACTTAATTGTCAATCTTTAGTCCAAATTATATAATATCTGTGTATTTAATTAGCCAAGGTACAGTCCAATAATAAATCCAGCTTTATCGTTTGATTATTAATATAACACAAGAAATTATTTATAAAACCAAGTCTAATTGTTATATCATATAAACAAACACACACACAGTCATTCCCATATAATACAGTAGTTCCAAAAAATTCCAAAAAAGTGTTGTGTTACATGAATCCAGCCTATACAAAACATAAGCTTAGGTTCCAAAAGTTAGCAAAAGTGTACTATTCTTTTTTGTATTTAAGAGAAATATGTTTATTAAAGCAATCAATAATTATCTAATAATGGCAATCAAAAGTATTGCATATTAATATTAATCTTTTCTTCACTGATAAACATCATTAAATAAGGACATTTCCTTTTTGAAAAAATATCATCATCTGAGCTTTCCTGTTGACCTTAATCTGAAATATCAGAAACATCTTGATTTTTCTCTATGTTTTTTCATAAAATCTGATATTTTCATTTGCTTGAGATTGTCTATCTTTAAAAATTTAACCTTTTTATGTAGTAACTTTTAATTTAATCTATAAAACAAAGTACAAAATAACAGTCATTTCAGGATCATTTAGAGCACTGTTACCAATGATGGCAACACCTGGTTAATATGAAAACTAGAATAGGAAGCTAGGACAAAGAAAAAGAAAAATTGTACAATCAATTCCCTAAAGAAAACCAGATGAAAGGCATGAAACAACATAGAAAATTTCAATATTCTAAAATCCGTGGGAAACTTTGAGACAACGTGACATATTAGCTTAATTAAATAAAAAAGTATCAAATGATGAGATTTGCACTTAAAAAGTGTGACATTTTGTCTGGTGATGTTCTCAAACAGTGTTAGAGTGAAACCATGTTGTAAGAACACCATGTTGTACGAGGGTTATCCCCAATTCTTAAACTGTGTTGTATGAATGTCACGTTGTACAGGGGATACACGTATATGTATATAAAACTGATTTTAATTATTTAATTAAACAAACAAGAATTTTAAATTCAAATAACTTTAAACTTTTGTCTATGAACAAGTTTCACAATATCTATTCTACATTTTGAGCAGTTCAAAACTTTTAATTCTGTCATTGAAAGTTTTGAAATGCTCAAAACATTTCCTAACAACACTTTTCAAAAAACAAAATTTTATATATTATGAATCAATCTACATTCTTTTGT